>NC_091155.1:5726137-5753637 GCF_040958095.1 Procambarus clarkii
GTCCACTCGGAGCCCTACCCTCCTCCCATAAGTCCACACGGAGCCCTACCCTCCTCCCATAAGTCCACACGGAGCCCTATCCTCCTCCCATAAGTCCACACGGAGCCCTACCCTCCTCCCATAAATCCACACAGAGCCCTACCCTCCTCCCATAAGTCCACATGGAGCCCTACCCTCCTCCCATAAGTCCACATGGAGCCCTATCCTCCTCCCATAAGTCCACACGGAGCCCTACCCTCCTCCCATAAATCCACACGGAGCCCTACCCTCCTCCCATAAGTCCACATGGAGCCCTACCCTCCTCCCATAAGTCCACATGGAGCCCTCCTCTCCTCCCATAAGTCCACACGGAGCCCTACCCTCCTCCTATAAGTCCACATGGAGCCCTACCCACCTCCTATAAGTCCACATGGAGCCCTACCACCTCTCACAAGCCCACGTGAAGCCCTATCCGCTTCCCACCAGCCCACGTGGACCCCTAACCACCACCCACCAGCCCACGTGGACCCCTAACCACCACCCACAAGCCCACGTGGAGCCCTAACCACCACCCACAAGCCCACGTGGAGCCCTAACCTCCTCCCACAAGCCGACATGATGTCCTAACGGTCTCTCACACCCAACATTGTAATAACCCTGAACCTCGTAATCGTTCTGAACGCTAAACATGTTGTAATTCTCTTTCTCTCTTCACTCAATACTCCAGCTTAACACTGTTACAGTCCAGTATGATCCCTCACTGACCTGCTACGAATATAAGAGGAATAGTAAATGAGGAAGATACATCAAGGACAAGGGTTATTAATTTATAAAAAAATAATAAAAATCATTAAACACTGCCACCACCTTCCCGACCAGCCATACCTGAATGTGTCTGTCACTGATCCCCAGGAAGGCAAGGAATCAGTAATCATGGCACTCCGGGTAATATGAATTTCAGTAATAAATTTTGGGAAATTAGTTTGTTTAATTTACGTTACTTATTTAAACTTTAGTATCTATTAACTGTAGGAGAACTTGGGGGTTTCCAATTCAACACATAAAAATGACCAAGTAGAGAAATATATCAAAAGGGGAGTTAAGTGAATACGACTGGACAAGTTATACAATTTATTTTATGAAACATGTAAATTAAGTCAATTTGAACATATACCCTATTCTATTCCCCTAGAGGCACAATGGATATCTACTGAGGACATGAATCAAGTGCACAATACCTTACAACCGCACTGAGGCCAAGATGTTGATGGCTGCCCTCAGCCCCTGTGGATGTGGGCTTGCGGCACCTTATTCCACACACTCCCTAGACACAACAATGAAATTTTGTTTTACCAGCTTCTTGCTGGAAAGGATTACTCCTCCCACCATCTAATACAACCCCAGGGCTCCACCCATTATTTTGGCAATAGCCAACCATTTAACACTTAGGCCTGAGGTCTGGCTCTCTAGGGCCAATAAGGACTTGGCCCTTATCTACCGCCAATCACCTTCATTGATCTGCCATGGAAGGCTACATGAATTCCTGAAGATTGAGTCAGCTCTCTCCAGCTAATAGAAGGGAACAAGGCGCCTCTATGGAGCCCAGTGCACTTTGAGCAATGTTTACAAAACTGATAAATTATGTTCAAGCCTGTCTCCTCCAAGATAAAGAGTAGGGACATTTGACTCGCCTGGTATGGGGAAGGAACTGGTGAGAGGGACTTGAGAGGGGGATGGAGAGGGGAAAATCTGAGTGGGGAGGATTGAGTGGGGGAAGCCAAAGGCACCACGAGGGAAGACCACCCTCAGGTCAACCTCTTGGTCCTTGACAAATGGGCTACAGGGGGGGGGGTGAAGGGGGGAGACGAATGACGGGCAAGGAGAGCGGAGAAAGGGTGAAGGAAGGAGGGGAGAAGGGAGAAGGAAGGAGGGGAGAAGGGAGAACCAATGATCTGAGTACCAGATCATTACAACATGATGATCTAGCCGTGTCCCACGAGGATTCCAACCCCCTCCCTCAAAACCATAAAATTCTCTAACTCTCACTCTCGCAACCTTCCTCTTCATCTTCAGCCTAATGTGCGTGTTAAATACATTTTCTTACCAACATTTACAAGTTTCCTTGAGAGCCTCGAGCGCCGGACACACAGTTTACCTTTTTTCCTCTCCAGACACAACACTTTTCCTCCCACACTCTCAATAGTGGACACCATTCAGTCCACTTTAACACTTCACAGTCTACTCTAACAATACACAGTCCACACAAACACTTCACAGTCCACTCTAACACTCCACAGTCCACTTTAACACTTCACAGTCTACCTAACACTACACTGTCTACACTAACATTCCACAGTCTACTCTAACACTTCACAGTCCACACTAACACATCACAGTCCACTCTGACACCTCAGAGTCTACTCTAACAAATCAGAGTTCACTCTAACACCACACAGTCTACACTAACACCACACAGTCAATACCATACACACAGTTCTCACTAACACCACACAGTCCACACTAACACCACACAGTCCACACTAACACCACACAGTCCACACTAACACCACACAGTCCACTCTAACACCACACAGTCCACACTAACACCAAACAGTCCACACTAACACCACACAGTCTACACTAACACCACACAGTCCACACTAACACCACACAGTCCACACTAACACCACACAGTCCACTCTAACACCACACAGTCCACACTAACACCACACAGTCCACACTAACACCACACAGTCCACACTAACACCACACAGTCCACACTAACACCACACAGTCCACACTAACACCACACAGTCCACACTAACACCACACAGTCCACACTAACACCACACAGTCCACACTAACACCACACAGTCCACACTAACACCACACAGTCTACACTAACACCACACAGTCCACACTAACACCACACAGTCTACACTAACACCACACAGTCCACACTAACACCACACAGTCCACACTAACACCACACAGTCTACACTAACACCACACAGTCCACTCTAACACCACACAGTCCACACTAACACCACACAGTCCACACTAACACCACACAGTCCACACTAACACCACACAGTCCACACTAACACCACACAGTCCACACTAACACCACACAGTCCACACTAACACCACACAGTCCACACTAACACCACACAGTCCACTCTAACACCACACAGTCCACACTAACACCACACAGTCCACTCTAACACCACACAGTCCACACTAACACCACACAGTCCACACTAACACCACACAGTCTACACTAACACCACACAGTCCACACTAACACCACACAGTCCGCACTAACACCACACAATCCACACTAACACCACACAGTCCACACTAACACCACACAGTCCACACTAACACCACACTGTCCACACTAACACCACACAGTCCACACTAACACCACACAGTCCACTCTAACACCACACAGTCCACACTAACACCACACAGTCCGCACTAACACCACACAGTCTACACTAACACCACACAGTCCACACTAACACCACACAGTCCACACTAACACCACACAGTCTACACTAACACCACACAGTCCACACTAACACCACACAGTCCACACTAACACCACACAGTCTACACTAACACCACACAGTCCACACTAACACCACACAGTCCACACTAACACCACACAGTCTACACTAACACCACACAGTCCACACTAACACCACACAGTCCACACTAACACCACACAGTCTACACTAACACCACACAGTCCACACTAACACCACACAGTCCACACTAACACCACACAGTCTTCACTAACACCACACAGTCCACACTAACACCACACAGTCCGCACTAACACCACACAGTCCACACTAACACCACACTGTCCACACTAACACCACACAATCCACACTAACACCACACAGTCTACACTAACACCACACAGTCCGCACTAACACCACACAGTCTACACTAATACCACACAGTCCACACTAACACCACACAGTCTACACTAACACCACACAGTCCGCACTAACACCACACAGTCCACACTAACACCACACAGTCCACACTAACACCACACAGTCCACACTAACACCACACAGTCCTCACTAAAACCACACAGTCCACACTAACACCACACAGTCTACACTAACACCACACAGTCCACACAATCCACAATAACACCACACAGTCCACACTAACACCACACAGTCCACACAATCCACACTAACACCACACAGTCCACACTAACACGACACAGTCTATACTAACACCACACAGTCCACACTAACACCACACAATCCACACTAACACCACACAGTCCACACTAACACCACACAGTCTACACTAACACCACACAGTCCACACTAACACCACACAGTCCACACTAACACCACACAGTCCGCACTAACACCACACAGTCCACACTAACACCACACTGTCCACACTAACACCACACAATCCACACTAACACCACACAGTCTACACTAACACCACACAGTCCGCACTAACACCACACAGTCTACACTAATACCACACAGTCCACACTAACACCACACAGTCTACACTAACACCACACAGTCCGCACTAACACCACACAGTCCACACTAACACCACACAGTCCACACTAACACCACACAGTCCACACTAACACCACACAGTCCTCACTAAAACCACACAGTCCACACTAACACCACACAGTCTACACTAACACCACACAGTCCACACAGTCCACACAATCCACAATAACACCACACAGTCCACACTAACACCACACAGTCCACACAATCCACACTAACACCACACAGTCCACACTAACACCACACAGTCCACACTAACACCACACAGTCCACACAATCCACTCTAACACCACACAATCCACACTAACACCACACAGTCCACACTAACACGACACAGTCCACACTAACACGACACAGTCTATACTAACACCACACAGTCCACACTAACACCACACAGTCCACACAATCCACACTAACACCACACAATCCACACTAACACCACACAGTCCACACTAACACGACACAGTCTACACTAACACCACACAGTGCACAGCAACATCTCACATTCCACACTAACACTTCACAGTTTACTCTAACGCCTCTCAGTCCACACTACATGGATAACATGGAGAAACTACAGAAATAACAGAACACCGGAGAGCAGAGAGAGATACAAAAAGGCCAGAAATGAGTACCTCAGAGTAAGGAGGGGAGCAGAGAGACAGTTTGGAAATGACATCGCGAGTAAAGCCAAGACCCAACCAAAGTTGCTCCACACCCACATCAGGAGGAAAACAGCAGTGAAGGAACAAGTGATGAAACCGAGAAAAGAGGAGAACAGATACACAGAATGACAAGGAGGTGTGTGAAAACATTCCAGGAGGTCTTCACAATAAAACAAGGAGAAGCCCCTGCACTAAATGAGGAGGAGGCAAAACAAGCATCCTTGAAGGAATTTGACCTCACCAGTGATGAGGTCAAAAGGTGTCTTCTGGAGCTAGATGTGACAAAGGCTGTTGGGCCTGACAGAATCTCACCATGGATACTAAAGGAAGGTGCAGAAGCACTAAGTGTGCCACTCTCTATGGTGTATAACAGGTCACTGGAAACAGGAGACTTACCAGAACGTTGGAAGACAGCCAACATAGTCCCAATATACAAGAAGGGTGACAGGCAAGAGGCACTGAACTACAGGCCAGTTTCTCTAACTTGTATACCATGCAAGGTGATGGAGAAGATCGCGAGGAAAAGGCTTGTTGATCATCTGAAGGGAAATAACTTTGTAACGCACTACCAACATGGGTTCAGGGACGGTAAATCGTGCCTCACAGGCTTAATAGAATTATATGACCAGGCAACAAAAATTAGGCAGGAAATAGAAGGGTGGGCCGACCTCATTCTCCTGGACTGACAGAAAGCCTTTGACACAGTACCCCATAAATGGCTGTTAAAAAAGTTGGAGCAACAGGCAGGAGTAAAAGGGAAGGTGCTCCAGTGGATAAGGGAGTACTTAAGCAACAAGAAACAGCGAGTAACGGTGAGGGGGGGAGACATCAGAGTGGTGAGATGTCATCTGCGGAGTCCCACAGGGCTCAGTACTTGGACCCATCCTGTTTCTAATGTATGTAAACGATCTTCCGGAGGATGTAGACTCGTTCCTCTCAATGTTTGCTGATGATGCAAAAATTATGAGAAGAATCAAGACGGATGAAGATAGACAGAGACTACAGGATGACCTGGACAAACTGGAGGAATGGTCTAGAAAATGGCTGCTAAAGTTCAACTCAGAAAAGTGTAAGGTAATTAAATTAGGCGAAGGGAGCAGGAAGCTGAACGCAAGGTATCATCTGGGAGGTGAAATCCTGCAAGAGTCAAATAGAGAGAAAGATCTGGGGGTTGATATCACACCAAACATGTCCCCAGAGGCCCACATCAAAAGGATATCATCAGCGGCATATGCTAGACTGGCCAACATAAGAAGTGCCTTTAAAAACTTGTGTAAGGAATCGTTTAGGACCCTGTATACAACTTATGTAAGACCAATCCTGGAGTATGCAGCTCCAGCCTGGCGTCCATACCTAGTTAAACACTTGACAAAGTTAGAGAAGATTCAGCGAAATGCCACCTAGCTCGTCCTGGAACTGAAAGGAATGAGCTACGAGGAAAGGCTAAAGGAGCTGAAACTCACATCCCTGTAAACAGAAGAGTAAGGGGAGACATGATAACCACCTTCAAAATTCTCAGGGGAATTGACAAGGTGGACAAAGACAAACTCTTCAGCACGGGTGGGACATGAACAAGGGGCCACAGGTGGAATCTTAGTACCCAGATGAGCCACAGAGACGTTAGAAAGAATTTTTTCAAAAGTGTCTGACTAGTTAATAAATGGAATGCACTAGGAAGTGATGTGGTGGAGGCTGACTCCATACACAGTTTCAAATGTAGATATGATAGAGCCCAGTAGGCTCAGGAATCTGTACATCAGTTCATGGACAGTTGAGAGGCGGGACCAAAGAGCCAAACCTCAACCCCCGCAATCACAATTAGGTGAGTATAATTAGGTGAGTACTAACACTTCACAGTCAACTCTAACAATTCACAGTCCACGCTAACACCACACAGTCCACACAAACACCACACAGTCCACACTAAAACAACACAGTTCACACTAACACTCACAGTTCATACTAACACCACACAGTCAATACTGACACCACACAGTCCACACTACCACTCACTCCACACTAACACCACACAGTCCTCACTTACGCTACAAAGCCAACACTAACGCTACACAGTCCACACTAACGCTACACAGTCCACACTAACACCATACAGTCCACACTAGGACTCCAAATTCAACACAAACACTACAAAAGTCAACACAATAACACTTCACAGTCAACGCTAACATTCCTCAGTCCACACTAATCTTTCGCAGTACAAATTAACACTTCCCAGTTCACACTAACACCACACAGTCCTCACTTACACCCCACAGTCCAAACTAAGCTGGGCGGCTCTGTTCTCCCAGCTAAGCAGCTGGGCGAACTGCATTTTCTTGGATTGTCGAAAAGCCTTTGACACAGTACCGCATAAGAGGCTGGTACATAAGCTGGAGAGACAGGCAGGTGTAGCTGGTAAGGTGCTCCAGTGCATAAGAGAGTACCTAAGCAATAGGAAGCAGAGAGTTACGGTGAGGGGTGAGACCTTAGATTGGCGTGAAGTCAGCAGTGGGGTCCCATAGGGCTCTGCACTGGGTCCTATCTTGTTTCTGATATATGTAAATGATCTACCGGAGGGTATAGATTCATTTCTCTCAATGTTTGCTGACGATGCCAAAATTATGAGAAGGATTAAGACAGAGGAGGACTGCTTGAGGCTTCAAGAAGACAAGCTGAAGGAATGGTCGAACAAATGGTTGTTAGAGTTTAACCCAAGCTAATGTAATGTAATGAAGACAGGTGTAGGGAGCAGGAGACCATATACTAGGTATCATCTGGGAGATGAAATTCTTCAAGAGTCAGAGAAAGAAAAAGACTTGGGGGTTGACATCAAGCCAGACCTGTCCCCTGCGGCCCATATCAAGAGGATAACATCAGCGGCATTTGCCAGGCTGGCCAACATAAGAACGGCATTCAGAAACTTGTGTAAGGAATCGTTCCGAATTTTGTATACAACATATGTGAGACCAATCCTGGAGTATGCAGCCCCAACATGGAATCCATATCTAGTCAAGGACAAAACTAAATTAGAAAAGTTTCAAAGGTATGCCACCAGACTAGTACACGAGCTGAGAGATATGAGCTACGAGGAGAGACTACGGGAATTAAACCTCACTTCACTGGAAGACAGAAGAGTTAGGTGAGACATGATCCCCACATTTAAGATTCTCAACGGAATTGATAGGGTAGGTAAACACAGGCAATTTAACACAAGGGGCACACGCACTTGGGGACACAGGTGGAAACTGAGTGCACAAATGAACCACAGAGATATTAGTAAGAACTTTTTTAGTGTCAGAGTGGTTGGCAAATGGAATGCATCAGGAAGTGATGTGGTGGAGACTAACACATTACACAGCTTCAATTGTTGATATGATAGAGCCCAATAGGCTCAGGAATCTGTACACCTGATGACTGACGGTTGAGAGGCGGGACCAAAGAGCCAGAGCTCAACCCACGCAAACACAATTAGGTGAGCAATTAGGTGAGTACTAACGCTATACAGTCCACACTAACACCACACACCCTACACTAACACAACACCGGCAAGAATAACACCCTTCAGTTCACACTAACATCACACAGTCCACACTAACACCACACAGTCCACACTAAAATTTCACAGTCCACACTAACAGTACACAGTCCACTAACACCACACAGTCCACACTAACACCACACAGTCCACTAACACCACACAGTCCACACTAACCAAAACACAAAGTCCACTCTAACACCATACAGTAACGCCCCCCAGTCAACACTAACATCAACCATTCTACACTAACACTTCACATTCCACATTAACACTTCCCAGTCCAAACTAACCACACACAGTCCACACTAACACCCCCTCATTTCACCCTAACACCACACAGTCTACACTAACACTTCACAGTCCACACTAACACCAGACAGTTCACACTAGCAACACAGAGTCAACACTAACACCACACAGTCCACACTAACACCACACAGTCCACACTAACACCACACAGTCTACACTAACACCACACAGTCTACACTAACACCACACAGTCCACACTAACACCACACAGTCTACACTAACACCACACCGTCCACACTAACACCACACAGTCTACACTAACACTACACAGTCCACAATAACTCCACACAGTCTACACTAACACCACACAGTCTACAATAACACTACACAGTCTACACTAACACCACACAGTCCACACTAACGCCACACAGTCTACACTAACACCACACAGTCCACACTAACACCACACAGTCTACACTAACGCCACACAGTCTACTCTAACACCACACAGTCCACACTAACACCACACAGTCCACAATAACACCACACAATCCACAATAACACCACACAGTCCACACTAACACCACACAGTCTACACTAACACCACACAGTCTACACTAACACCACACAGTCCACACTAACACCACACAGTCCACACTAACACCACACAGTCCACACTAACACCACACAATCCACACTAACACCACACAGTCTACACTAACACCACACAGTCCACACTAACGCCACACCGTCCACACTAACACCACACAGTCTAAACTAACACCACAGTCCACACTGTTTTAATGCTGGGAGTTTGAGGAGGCCCACTCTCTCACCCGTAGAACTGTGGGACCCGACGTTGTCCAGCGAGGCGTTCCCGATGCTTTCATTGTCAAACTTTTCCTTCGTTTCTTTTTTGCCTCAGGCAAAGAAGGGCCTGGCTGCTGATTGGACAGCGCTCGGGATTCGTAGTGCTAAAGTTCCGGATTCGATCCTCGGTTGAGGCGGAAACATGTGGTGTTAATGTGGACTGTGAAGTCTTAGTATGGACTGTTTGATGTTAGTGTGAACTGTGTGGTGTTAGTTTAGACTGTGTGGTGTTAGTGTAGACTGTGTGGTGTTAGTGTGGACTGTGTGGTGTTATTGTGGACTGTGTGGTGTTATTGTAGACTGTGTGGTGTTATTGTGGACTGTGTGGTGTTAGTGTAGACTGTGTGGTGTTAGTGTGGACTGTGTGGTGTTAGTGTTGACTCTGTGATGCTAGTGTGAACTGTCTGGTGTTAGTGTAGACTGTGTGGTGTTAGTGTGGACTGTGTGGTGTTAGTGTAGACTGTGTGGTGTTAGTGTAGACTGTGTGGTGTTAGTGTGGATTGTGTGATGTTAGTGTAGACTGTGTGGTGTTAGTGTGGATTGTGTGGTGTTAGTGTAGACTGTGTGGTGTTAGTGTGGACTGTGTGGTGCTATTGTGGACTGTGAAGTCTTAGTATGGACTGTTTGATGTTAGTGTGAACTGTGTGGTGTTAGTTTAGACTGTGTGGTGTCAGTGTGGATTGTGTGGTGTTAGTGTAGACTGTGTGGTGTTAGTTTAGACTGTGTGGTGTTAGTGTAGACTGTGTGGTGTTAGTGTAGACTGTGTGGTGTTAGTGTAGACTGTGTGGTGTTATTGTGGATTGTGTGGTGTTAGTGTAGACTGTGTGGTGTTAGTGTAGACTGTGTGGTGTTAGTGTGGACTGTGTGGTGTTAGTGTAGACTGTGTGGTGTTAGTGTAGACTGTGTGGTGTTAGTGTAGACTGTGTGGTGTTAGTGTAGACTGTGTGGTGTTAGTGTGGACTGTGTGGTGTTATTGTGGACTGTGTGGTGTTATTGTGGATTGTGTGGTGTTAGTGTAGACTGTGTGCTGTTAGTGTGGACTGTGTGGTGTTATTGTGGACTGTGTGGTGTTATTGTAGACTGTGTGGTGTTATTGTGGACTGTGTGGTGTTAGTGTAGACTGTGTGGTGTTAGTGTGGACTGTGTGGTGTTAGTGTTGACTCTGTGATGCTAGTGTGAACTGTCTGGTGTTAGTGTAGACTGTGTGGTGTTAGTGTGGACTGTGTGGTGTTAGTGTAGACTGTGTGGTGTTAGTGTAGACTGTGTGGTGTTAGTGTGGACTGTGTGGTGTTAGTGTTGACTCTGTGGTGCTAGTGTGAACTGTCTGGTGTTAGTGTGGACTGTGAAGTGTTAGTGTAGACTGTGTGGTGTTAGGGTGAAATGAGGGGGTGTTAGTGTGGACTGTGTGTGGTTAGTTTGGACTGGGAAGTGTTAATGTGGAATGTGAAGTGTTAGTGTAGAATGGTTGATGTTAGTGTGGACTGGGGGGCGTTAGTGTGTACTGTATGGTGTTAGAGTGGACTTTGTGTTTTGGTTAGTGTGGACTGTGTGGTGTTAGTGGACTGTGTGGTGTTAGTGTGGACTGTGTGGTGTTAGTGGACTGTGTACTGTTAGTGTGGACTGTGAAATTTTAGTGTGGACTGTGTGGTGTTAGTGTGGACTGTGTGATGTTAGTGTGAACTGAAGGGGGTTATTCTTGCCGGTGTTGTGTTAGTGTAGGGTGTGTGGTGTTAGTGTGGACTGTATAGCGTTAGTACTCACCTAATTGCTCACCTAATTGTGTTTGCGGGGGTTGAGCTCTGGCTCTTTGGTCCCGCCTCTCAACCGTCAGTCATCAGGTGTACAGATTCCTGAGCCTATTGGGCTCTATCATATCAACAATTGAAGCTGTGTAATGTGTTAGTCTCCACCACATCACTTCCTGATGCATTCCATTTGCCAACCACTCTGACACTAAAAAAGTTCTTTCTAATATCTCTGTGGTTCATTTGTGCACTCAGTTTCCACCTGTGTCCCCAAGTGCGTGTGCCCCTTGTGTTAAATTGCCTGTGTTTACCTACCCTATCAATTCCGTTGAGAATCTTAAATGTGGGGATCATGTCTCACCTAACTCTTCTGTCTTCCAGCGAAGTGAGGTTTAATTCCCGTAGTCTCTCCTCGTAGCTCATATCTCTCAGCTCGTGTACTAGTCTGGTGGCATACCTTTGAAACTTTTCTAATTTAGTTTTGTCCTTGACTAGATATGGATTCCATGTTGGGGCTGCATACTCCAGGATTGGTCTCACATATGTTGTATACAAAATTCGGAATGATTCCTTACACAAGTTTCTGAATGCCGTTCTTATGTTCGCCAGCCTGGCAAATGCCGCTGATGTTATCCTCTTGATATGGGCCGCAGGGGACAGGTCTGGCTTGATGTCAACCCCCAAGTCTTTTTCTTTCTCTGACTCTTGAAGAATTTCATCTCCCAGATGATACCTAGTATATGGTCTCCTGCTCCCTACACATGTCTTCATTACATTACATTAGCTTGGGTTAAACTCTAACAACCATTTGTTCGACCATTCCTTCAGCTTGTCTTCTTGAAGCCTCAAGCAGTCCTCCTCTGTCTTAATCCTTCTCATATTTTTGGCATCGTCAGCAAACATTGAGAGAAATGAATCTATACCCTCCGGTAGATCATTTACATATATCAAAAACAAGATAGGACCCAGTGCAGAGCCCTATGGGACCCCACTGCTGACTTCACGCCAATCTAAGGTCTCACCCCTCACCGTAACTCTCTGCTTCCTATTGCTTAGGTACTCTCTTATGCACTGGAGCACCTTACCAGCTACACCTGCCTGTCTCTCCAGCTTATGTACCAGCCTCTTATGCGGTACTGTGTCAAAGGCTTTTCGACAATCCAAGAAAATGCAGTTCGCCCAGCTGCTTAGCTGGGAGAACAGAGCCGCCCAGCTTAGTTTGGACTGTGGGGTGTAAGTGAGGACTGTGTGGTGTTAGTGTGAACTGGGAAGTGTTAATTTGTACTGCGAAAGATTAGTGTGGACTGAGGAATGTTAGCGTTGACTGTGAAGTGTTATTGTGTTGACTTTTGTAGTGTTTGTGTTGAATTTGGAGTCCTAGTGTGGACTGTATGGTGTTAGTGTGGACTGTGTAGCGTTAGTGTGGACTGTGTAGCGTTAGTGTTGGCTTTGTAGCGTAAGTGAGGACTGTGTGGTGTTAGTGTGGAGTGAGTGGTAGTGTGGGCTGTGTGGTGTCAGTATTGACTGTGTGGTGTTAGTGTGAACTGTGAGTGTTAGTGTGAACTGTGTTGTTTTAGTGTGGACTGTGTGGTGTTTGTGTGGACTGTGTGGTGTTAGCGTGGACTGTGAATTGTTAGTGTTGACTGTGAAGTGTTAGTACTCACCTAATTGTGATTGCGGGGGTTGAGGTTTGGCTCTTTGGTCCCGCCTCTCAACTGTCCATGAACTGATGTACAGATTCCTGAGCCTACTGGGCTCTATCATATCTACATTTGAAACTGTGTATGGAGTCAGCCTCCACCACATCACTTCCTAGTGCATTCCATTTATTAACTAGTCAGACACTTTTGAAAAAATTCTTTCTAACGTCTCTGTGGCTCATCTGGGTACTAAGATTCCACCAGTGTCCCATTTTTCGTGTCCCATCCGTGCTGAAGAGTTTGTCTTTGTCCACCCTGTCAATTCCCCTGAGAATTTTGTATGTGGTTATCATGTCTCCCCTTACTCTTCTGTTTACAGGGATGTGAGTTTCAGCTCCTTTAGCCTTTCCTCGTAGCTCATTCCTTTCAGTTCCAGGACGAGCTAGGTGGCATTTCGCTGAATCTTCTCTAACTTTGTCATGAGTTTAACTAGGTATGGACGCCAGGCTGAAGCTGCATACTCCAGGATTGGTCTTACATAAGTTGTATACAGGGTCCTTCACGATTCCTTACACAAGTTTCTAAAGGCACTTCTTATGTTGGCCAGTCTAGCATATGCCGCTGATGATATCCTTTTGATGTGGGCCTCTGGGGACATGTTTGGTGTGATATCAACCCCCAGATCCTTCTCTCTATTTGACTCTTGCAGGATTTCACCTCCCAGATGATACCTTGTGTTCAGCCTCCTGCTCCCTTCGTCTAATTTAATTACCTTGCACTTTTCTGAGTTGAACTTTAGCAGCCATTTTCTAGACCATTCCTCCAGTTTGTCCAGGTCATCCTGTAGTCTCTGTCTATCTTCATCCGTCTTGATTCTTCTCATAATTTTTGCATCATCAGCAAACATTGAGAGGAACGAGTCTACATCCTCCGGTATATCGTTTACATACATTAGAAACAGGATGGGTCCAAGTACTGAGCCCTGTGGGACTCCGCTGATGACATCTCACCACTCTGATGTCTCCCCCCCTCACCGTTACTCGCTGTTTCTTGTTGCTTAAGTACTCCCTTATCCACTGGAGCACCTTCCCTTTTACTCCTGCCTGTTGCTCCAACTTTTTTAACAGCCATTTATGGGGTACTGTGTCAAAGGCTTTCTGTCAGTCCAGGAGAATGAGGTCGGCCCACCCTTCTATTTCCTGCCTAATTTTTGTTGCCTGGTTATATAATTCTATTAAGCCTGTGAGGCACGATTTACCGTCCCTGAACCCATGTTGGTAGTGCGTTACAAAGTTATTTCCCTCCAGATGATCAACAAGCCTTTTCCTCGCGATCTTCTCCATCACCTTGCATGGTATACAAGTTAGAGAAACTGGCCTGTAGTTCAGTGCCTCTTGCCTGTCACCCTTCTTGTATATTGGGACTATGTTGGCTGTCTTCCAACGTTCTGGTAAGTCTCCTGTTTCCAGTGACCTGTTATACACCATAGAGAGTGGCACACTTAGTGCCTCTGCACCTTCCTTTAGTATCCATGGTGAGATTCTGTCAGGCCCAACAGCCTTTGTCACATCTAGCTACAGCAGACACCTTTTGACCTCATCACTGGTGAGGTCAAATTCCTTCAAGGATGCTTGTTTTGCATCCTCCTCATTTAGTGCAGGTGCTTCTCCTTGTTTTATTGTGAAGACCTCCTGGAATGTTTTCACACACCTCCTTGTCATTCTGTGTATCTGTTCTCCTCTTTTCTCGGTTTCATCACTTGTTCCTTCACTGCTGTTTTCCTCCTGATGTGGGTGTGGAGCAACTTTGGTTGGGTCTTGGCTTTACTCGCGATGTCATTTCCAAACTGTCTCTCTGCTCCCCTCCTTACTCTGAGGTACTCATTTCTGGCCTTTTTGTATCTCTCTCTGCTCTCCGGTGTTCTGTTATTTCTGTAGTTTCTCCATGTTATCCATGTAGTGTGGACTGAGAGGCGTTAGAGTAAACTGTGAAGTGTTAGTGTGGAATGTGAGATGTTGCTGTGCACTGTGTGGTGTTAGTGTAGACTGTGTCGTGTTAGTGTGGACTGTGTGGTGTTAGTGTGGATTGTGTGGTGTTAGTGTGGATTGTGTGGACTGTGTGGTGTTAGTGTGGACTGTGTGGTGTTAGTATAGACTGTGTCGTGTTAGTGTGGACTGTGTCGTGTTAGTGTGGACTGTGTGGTGTTAGTGTGGATTGTGTGGTGTTAGAGTGGATTGGGTGGACTGTGTGGTGTTAGTGTGGACTGTGTGGTGTTAGTGTGGACTGTGTGGTGTTAGTATAGACTGTGTCGTGTTAGTGTGGACTGTGTGGTGTTAGTGTGGATTGTGTGGACTGTGTGGTGTTAGTGTGGACTGTGTGGTGTTAGTGTGGACTGTGTGGTTTTAGTGCGGACTGTGTGGTGTTAGTGTAGACTGTGTGGTGTTAGTGTGGACTGTGTGGTGTTAGTGTAGACTGTGTCGTGTTAGTGTGGACTGTGTGGTGTTAGTGTGGATTGGGTGGACTGTGTGGTGTTAGTGTGGATTGTGTGGACTGTGTGGTGTTAGTGTGGACTGTGTGGTATTAGTGTGGACTGTGTGGTTTTAGTGCGGACTGTGTGGTGTTAGTGTAGACTGTGTGGTGTTAGTGTGGACTGTGTGGTGTTAGTGTAGACTGTGTGGTGTTAGTGTAGACTGTGTGGTGTTAGTGTAGACTGTGTGGTGTTAGTGTGGACTGTGTGGTGTTAGTGTGGACTGTGTGGTGTTAGTGTAGACTGTGGTGTTAGTGTGGACTGTGTGGTGTTAGTGTGGATTGTGTGGATTGTGTGGTGTTAGTGTGGACTGTGTGGTGTTAGTGTGGACTGTGTGGTGTTAGTGTGGACTGTGTGGTGTTAGTGTGGACTGTGTGGTGTTAGTGTGGACTGTGTGGTGTTATTGTGGACTGTGTGGTGTTAGTGTGGACTGTGTGGTGTTAGTGTAGACTGTGTGTTGTTAGTGTGGACTGTGTGGTGTTAGTGTGGACTGTGTGGTGTTAGTGTGGACTGTGTGGTGTTAGTGTAGACTGTGTGGTGTTAGTGTAGACTGTGTGGTGTTAGTGTGGACTGTGTGGTGTTAGTGTGGACTGTGTTGTGTTAGTGCGGACTGTGTGGTGTTAGTGTGGACTGTGTGGTGTTAGTGTAGACTGTGTGGTGTTAGTGTAGACTGTGGTGTTAGTGTGGACTGTGTGGTGTTAGTGTGGATTGTGTGGACTGTGTGGTGTTAGTGTGGACTGTGTGGTGTTAGTGTGGACTGTGTGGTGTTAGTGTGGACTGTGTGGTGTTAGTGTGGACTGTGTGGTGTTAGTGTAGACTGTGTGGTGTTAGTGTGGACTGTGTGGTGTTAGTGTGGACTGTGTGGTGTTAGTGTGGACTGTGTGGTGTTAGTGTAGACTGTGTGTTGTTAGTGTGGACTGTGTGGTGTTAGTGTGGACTGTGTGGTGTTAGTGTGGACTGTGTGGTGTTAGTGTAGACTGTGTGGTGTTAGTGTGGATTGTGTGGTGTTAGTGTGGATTGGGTGGACTGTGTGGTGTTAGTGTGGACTGTGTGGTGTTAGTATAGACTGTGTCGTGTTAGTGTGGACTGTGTGGTGTTAGTGTGGATTGTGTGGTGTTAGTGTGGACTGTGTGGTGTTAGTGTGGATTGTGTGGTGTTAGTGTGGATTGGGTGGACTGTGTGGTGTTAGTGTGGACTGTGTGGTGTTAGTATAGACTGTGTCGTGTTAGTGTGGACTGTGTGGTGTTAGTGTGGACTGTGTGGTGTTAGTGTGGACTGTGTGGTGTTAGTGTGGACTGTGTGGTGTTAGTGTGGACTGTGTGGTGTTAGTGTGGACTGTGTGGTGTTAGTGTAGACTGTGTGGTGTTAGTGTGGACTGTGTGGTGTTAGTGTAGACTGTGTGGTGTTAGTGTGGACTGTGTGGTTTTAGTGCGGACTGTGTGGTGTTAGTGCGGACTGAGTGGTGTTAGTGTAGACTGTGGTGTTAGTGTGGACTGTGTGGTGTTAGTGTGGACTGTGTGGTGTTAGTGTAGACTGTGTGGTGTTAGTGTAGACTGTGGTGTTAGTGTGGACTGTGTGGTGTTAGTGTGGATTGTGTGGTGTTAGTGTGGACTGTGTGGTGTTAGTGTAGACTGTGTGGTGTTAGTGTGGACTGTGTGGTGTTAGAGTGGACTGTGTGGTGTTAGTGTGGACTGTGTGGTGTTAGTGTAGACTGTGTGGTGTTAGTGCGGACTGTGTGGTGTTAGAGTGGACTGTGTGGTGTTAGTGTGGACTGTGTGGTGTTAGTGTGGACTGTGTGGTGTTAGTGTAGACTGTGTGGTGTTAGTGTGGACTGTGTGGTGTTAGTGTAGACTGTGTGTTGTTAGTGTGGACTGTGTGGTGTTAGTGTGGACTGTGTGGTGTTAGTGTGGACTGTGTGGTGTTAGTGTAGACTGTGTGGTGTTAGTGTGGACTGTGTGGTGTTAGTGCGGACTGTGTGGTGTTAGTGTAGACTGTGGTGTTAGTGTGGACTGTGTGGTGTTAGTGTGGACTGTGTGGTGTTATTGTAGACTGTGTGGTTTTAGTGCGGACTGTGTGGTGTTAGTGCGGACTGTGTGGTGTTAGTGTAGACCGTGGTGTTAGTGTGGACTGTGTGGTGTTAGTGCGGACTGTGTGGTGTTAGTGTAGACTGTGTGGTGTTATTGTAGACTGTGTGGTGTTAGTGTGGACTGTGTGGTGTTAGTGTGGACTGTGTGGTGTTAGTGTGGACTGTGTGGTGTTAGTGTGGACTGTGTGGTGTTAGTGTGCACTGTGTGGTGTTAGTGTGCACTGTGTGGTGTTAGTGTGCACTGTGTGGTGTTAGTGTGGACTGTGTGGTGTTAGTGTGGACTGTGTGGTGTTAGTGTGGACTGTGTGGTGTTAGTGTGGACTGTGTGGTGTTATTGTAGACTGTGTGGTGTTAGTGTGGACTGTGTGGTGTTAGTGTGGACTGTGTGGTGTTAGTGTGGACTGTGTGGTGTTAGTGTGGACTGTGTGGTGTTAGTGTGGACTGTGTGGTGTTATTGTAGACTGTGTGGTGTTAGTGTGGACTGTGTGGTGTTAGTGTGGACTGTGTGGTGTTAGTGTGGACTGTGTGGTGTTAGTGTAGACTGTGCGGTGTTAGTGTGGACTGTGTGGTGTTAGTGTGGACTGTGTGGTGTTAGTGTGGACTGTGTGGTGTTAGTGTGGACTGTGTACCGTTAGAATTGACTGTGTGGTGTTAGTACTCACCTATTTGTACTCACCTATTTGTGCTTGCAGGGGTTGAGCTTTGGCTCTTTGGTCCCGCCTCTCAACTGTCAATCAACTGGTGTACAGAATCCTGAGCCTACTGGGCTCTATCATATCTACATATAAAACTGTGTATGGAGTCAACCTCCACCACATCACTGCCTAGTGCATTCCACCTGTTAACCACTCTGACACTGAAAAAGTTCCTTCTTACGTCCCTGTGGCTCATATGGGTACTCAGTTTCCACCTGTGTCCCCTTGTGTCGCGTCCCACCTGTGTTGAATAGTTTATTCTTGTTTACCCGGTCGATTTCCCTGCGGATTTTGTAGGTTGTGATCATGTCCCGCCTTACTCTTATGTCTTCCAGTGTCGTAAGGTGCATTTCCCGCAGCCTTTCCTCATAACGCATGCCTCTTATTTCTGGGACTAGTCTAGTAGCATACCTTTGAACTTTTTCCAGCTTCGTCTTGTGCTTGACAAGGCACGGGCTCCATGCTGGGGCCACATACTCCAGGATTGGTCCTACATATGTGTACAAGATTCTGAATGATTCCTTACACAGGTTCCTGAACGCTGTTCTGATGTTAGCCAGCCTCGCATATGCCGCAGACGTTATTTTTTTTTATGTGGGCTTCAGGAGACAGGTTTGGTGTGATATGAACTCCTAGATCTTTCTCTCTGTCTGTTTCATTAAGTACTTCATCTCCTATTCTGTATCCTGTGTCTGGTCTCCTGTTTCCACTGCCTAGTTTCATTACTTTGCATATACTCGGGTTGAACTTCAACAGCCATTTGTTGGACCATTCACTCAGTCTGTCTAGGTCATCTTGTAGCCTCCTACTATCATCCTCTGTTTCAATCCTCCTCATAATTTCTGCATCATCGGCAAACTTTGAGAGGAACGAATCTATACCCTCTGGGAGATCATTTACATATACCAGAAACAGTATAAGTCCAAGGACTGACTCCTGCGGGACTCCACTTGTAACGTCTCGCCGATCTGAAACCTCACCCCTCACACAGACTAGTTGTCTCCTGTTGCTTAGGTACTCCTTTATCAAATGGAGTACCGTCCCTTTCACTCCAGCCTGCATCTCCAGCTTTTTCACTAGCCGCTTTCTGACAATCCAAAACTATGCAGTCTGCCCACCCTTCTCTTTCTTGCCTTATTTTTGTTGCCTGGTCGTAGAATTCAAGTAACCCTGTGAGGCAGGACCTGCCATCCCTGAACCTATGTTGATGCTGTGTTACAAAGTTCCTTCGCTCCAGATGCTCCACTAGCTTTTTTCGCACAATCTTCTCCATCAGCTTGCATGGTATGCAGGTTAGGGACTCTGGTCTGTAGTTCAGTGCCTCCTGTCTATCCCCTTTCTTGTATATCGGGACTACGTTAGCTGCTATCTAAATATCTGGCAGTTCCCCTGTTGCCAGTGATTTGTTATAAACTATGGAGAGTGGTAGGCACATTTCTTCTGCTCCTTCCTTTAGTATCCAAGGGGAGATTCCATCTGGGCCTATAGCCTTTGTCACATCCAACTCTAGTAAACACTTCCTTACTTCCCGCTGGTAATCTCAAACTCTTCCAGTGGTTCCTGGTTAGCTATTCCCTCTGTTATCTCTGGAATTTCTCCTTGCTCTAAAGTGAAGACCTCTTGGAATTTCCTCCTGGACCTCCTGGAATTTAGTGTGTACTGTGTGGTGTTAGTGTAGACTGTGTGGTGTTAGTGTGGACTGTGTGGTGTTAGTGCGGACTGTGTGGTGTTAGTGTAGTCAGTGTGGTGTTAGTGTGGACTGTGTGGTGTTATTGTAGACTGTGTGGTGTTAGTGTGGACTGTGTGGTGTTATTGTAGACTGTGTGGTTTTAGTGCGGACTGTGTGGTGTTAGTGCGGACTGTGTGGTGTTAGTGTAGACTGTGGTGTTAGTGTGGACTGTGTGGTGTTAGTGCGGACTGTGTGGTGTTAGTGTAGACTGGTGTTATTGTAGACTGTGTGGTGTTAGTGTGGACTGTGTGGTGTTAGTGTGGACTGTGTGGTGTTAGTGTGGACTGTGTGGTGTTAGTGTGGACTGTGTGGTGTTAGTGTGCACTGTGTGATGTTAGTGTGCACTGTGTGGTGTTAGTGTGCACTGTGTGGTGTTAGTGTGGACTGTGTGGTGTTAGTGTGGACTGTGTGGTGTTAGTGTGGACTGTGTGGTGTTAGTGTGGACTGTGTGGTGTTAGTGTGGACTGTGTGGTGTTATTGTAGACTGTGTGGTGTTAGTGTGGACTGTGTGGTGTTAGTGTGGACTGTGTGGTGTAGTGTGGACTGTGTGGTGTTAGTGTGGACTGTGTGGTGTTAGTGTGGACTGTGTGGTGTTATTGTAGACTGTGTGGTGTTAGTGTGGACTGTGTGGTGTTAGTGTGGACTGTGTGGTGTTAGTGTGGACTGTGTGGTGTTAGTGTAGACTGTGTGGTGTTAGTGTGGACTGTGTGGTGTTAGTGTGGACTGTGTGGTGTTAGTGTGGACTGTGTGGTGTTAGTGTGGACTGTGTACCGTTAGAATTGACTGTGTGGTGTTAGTACTCATCTATTTGTACTCACCTATTTGTGCTTGCAGGGGTTGAGCTTTGGCTCTTTGGTCCCGCCTCTCAACTGTCAATCAACTGGTGTACAGAATCCTGAGCCTACTGGGCTCTATCATATCTACATATAAAACTGTGTATGGAGTCAACCTCCACCACATCACTGCCTAGTGCATTCCACCTGTTAACCACTCTGACACTGAAAAAGTTCCTTCTTACGTCCCTGTGGCTCATATGGGTACTCAGTTTCCACCTGTGTCCCCTTGTGTCGCGTCCCACCTGTGTTGAATAGTTTATTCTTGTTTACCCGGTCGATTTCCCTGCGGATTTTGTAGGTTGTGATCATGTCCCGCCTTACTCTTATGTCTTCCAGTGTCGTAAGGTGCATTTCCCGCAGCCTTTCCTCATAACGCATGCCTCTTATTTCTGGGACTAGTCTAGTAGCATACCTTTGAACTTTTTCCAGCTTCGTCTTGTGCTTGACAAGGCACGGGCTCCATGCTGGGGCCACATACTCCAGGATTGGTCCTACATATGTGTACAAGATTCTGAATGATTCCTTACACAGGTTCCTGAACGCTGTTCTGATGTTAGCCAGCCTCGCATATGCCGCAGACGTTATTTTTTTTTATGTGGGCTTCAGGAGACAGGTTTGGTGTGATATGAACTCCTAGATCTTTCTCTCTGTCTGTTTCATTAAGTACTTCATCTCCTATTCTGTATCCTGTGTCTGGTCTCCTGTTTCCACTGCCTAGTTTCATTACTTTGCATATACTCGGGTTGAACTTCAACAGCCATTTGTTGGACCATTCACTCAGTCTGTCTAGGTCATCTTGTAGCCTCCTACTATCATCCTCTGTTTCAATCCTCCTCATAATTTCTGCATCATCGGCAAACTTTGAGAGGAACGAATCTATACCCTCTGGGAGATCATTTACATATACCAGAAACAGTATAAGTCCAAGGACTGACTCCTGCGGGACTCCACTTGTAACGTCTCGCCGATCTGAAACCTCACCCCTCACACAGACTAGTTGTCTCCTGTTGCTTAGGTACTCCTTTATCAAATGGAGTACCGTCCCTTTCACTCCAGCCTGCATCTCCAGCTTTTTCACTAGCCGCTTTCTGACAATCCAAAACTATGCAGTCTGCCCACCCTTCTCTTTCTTGCCTTATTTTTGTTGCCTGGTCGTAGAATTCAAGTAACCCTGTGAGGCAGGACCTGCCATCCCTGAACCTATGTTGATGCTGTGTTACAAAGTTCCTTCGCTCCAGATGCTCCACTAGCTTTTTTCGCACAATCTTCTCCATCAGCTTGCATGGTATGCAGGTTAGGGACTCTGGTCTGTAGTTCAGTGCCTCCTGTCTATCCCCTTTCTTGTATATCGGGACTACGTTAGCTGCTATCTAAATATCTGGCAGTTCCCCTGTTGCCAGTGATTTGTTATAAACTATGGAGAGTGGTAGGCACATTTCTTCTGCTCCTTCCTTTAGTATCCAAGGGGAGATTCCATCTGGGCCTATAGCCTTTGTCACATCCAACTCTAGTAAACACTTCCTTACTTCCCGCTGGTAATCTCAAACTCTTCCAGTGGTTCCTGGTTAGCTATTCCCTCTGTTATCTCTGGAATTTCTCCTTGCTCTAAAGTGAAGACCTCTTGGAATTTCCTCCTGGACCTCCTGGAATTTAGTGTGTACTGTGTGGTGTTAGTGTAGACTGTGTGGTGTTAGTGTGGACTGTGTGGTGTTAGTGCGGACTGTGTGGTGTTAGTGTAGTCAGTGTGGTGTTAGTGTGGACTGTGTGGTGTTAGTGTGGACTGTGTGGTGTTAGTGCGGACTGTGTGGTGTTAGTGTAGTCAGTGTGGTGTTAGTGCGGACTGTGTGGTGTTAGTGTAGTCAGTGTGGTGTTAGTGTGGACTGTGTGGTGTTAGTGTGGACTGTGTGGTGTTAGTGTGGACTGTGTGGTGTTAGTGTGCACTGTGTGGTGTTAGTGTAGACTGTGTGGTGTTAGTGTGGACTGTGTGGTGTTAGTGTGGACTGTGTGGTGTTAGTGTGCACTGTGTGGTGTTAGTGTAGACTGTGTGGTGTTAGTGTAGACTGTGTGGTGTTAGTGTGGACTGTGTGGTGTTAGTGTGGACTGTGTGGTGTTAGTGTGGACTGTGTGGTGTTAGTGTGGACTGTGTGGTGTTAGTGTGGACTGTGTGGTGTTAGTGTGCACTGTGTGGTGTTAGTGTGGACTGTGTGGTGTTAGTGTGGACTGTGTGGTGTTAGTGTAGACTGTGTGGTGTTAGTGTAGTCAGTGTGGTGTTAGTGTGGACTGTGTGGTGTTAGTGTGGACTGTGTGGTGTTAGTGTGGACTGTGTGGTGTTAGTGTGGACTGTGTGGTGTTAGTGTGGACTGTGTGGTGTTAGTGTGGACTGTGTGGTGTTAGTGTAGACTGTGTGGTGTTAGTGTGGACTGTGTGGTGTTAGTGTAGACTGTGTGGTGTTAGTGTGGACTGTGTGGTGTTAGTGTGGACTGTGTGGTGTTAGTGTGGACTGTGTGGTGTTAGTGTGGACTGTGTGGTGTTAGTGTAGACTGTGTGGTGTTAGTGTAGTCAGTGTGGTGTTAGTGTGGACTGTGTGGTGTTAGTGTAGACTGTGTGGTGTTAGTGTAGACTGTGTGGTGTTAGTGTGGACTGTGTGGTGTTAGTGTAGACTGTGTGGTGTTAGTGTGGACTGTGTGGTGTTAGTGTAGTCAGTGTGGTGTTAGTGTGGACTGTGTGGTGTTAGTGTAGACTGTGTGGTGTTAGTGTAGTCAGTGTGGTGTTAGTGTGGACTGTGTGGTGTTAGAGTAGACTGTGTGGTGTTAGTGTGGACTGTGTGGTGTTAGAGTAGACTGTGTGGTGTTAGTGTGGACTGTGTGGTGTTAGTGTGAACTGTGTTGTGTTAGTGTGGACTGTGTGGTGTTAGTGTAGACTGTGTGGTGTTAGTGTGGACTGTGTGGTGTTAGTGTAGTCAGTGTGGTGTTAGTGTGGACTGTGTGGTGTTAGAGTAGACTGTGTGGTGTTAGTGTGGACTGTGTGGTGTTAGTGTAGTCAGTGTGGTGTTAGTGTAGTCAGTGTGGTGTTAGTGTGGACTGTGTGGTGTTAGTGTAGACTGTGAAGTGTTAAAGTGGACTGTGGAGTGTTAGAGTGGACTGTGAAGTGTTTGTGTGGACTGTGTAGTGTTAGAGTAGACTGTGAAGTGTTAAAGTGGACTGAATGGTGTCCACTATTGAGAGTGTGGGAGGAAAAGTGTTGTGTCTGGAGAGGAAAAAAGGTAAACTGTGTGTCCGGCGCTCGAGGCTCTCAAGGAAACTTGTAAATGTTGGTAAGAAAATGTATTTAACACGCACATTAGGCTGAAGATGAAGAGGAAGGTTGCGAGAGTGAGAGTTAGAGAATTTTATGGTTTTGAGGGAGGGGGTTGGAATCCTCGTGGGACACGGCTAGATCATCATGTTGTAATGATCTGGTACTCAGATCATTGGTTCTCCCTTCTCCCCTCCTTCCTTCTCCCTTCTCCCCTCCTTCCTTCACCCTTTCTCCGCTCTCCTTGCCCGTCATTCGTCTCCCCCCTTCACCCCCCCCCCTGTAGCCCATTTGTCAAGGACCAAGAGGTTGACCTGAGGGTGGTCTTCCCTCGTGGTGCCTTTGGCTTCCCCCACTCAATCCTCCCCACTCAGATTTTCCCTCTCCATCCCCCTCTCAAGTCCCTCTCACCAGTTCCTTCCCCATATCAGGCGAGTCAAATGTCCCTACTCTTTATCTTGGAGGAGACAGGCTTGAACATAATTTATCAGTTTTGTAAAAATTGCTCAAAGTGCACTGGGCTCCATAGAGGCGCCTTGTTCCCTTCTATTAGCTGGAGAGAGCTGACTCAATCTTCAGGAATTCATGTAGCCTTCCATGGCAGATCATGGAAGGTGATTGGCGGTAGATAAGGGCCAAGTCCTTATTGGCCCTAGAGAGCCAGACCTTAGGCCTAAGTGTTAAATGGTTGGCTATTGCCAAAATAATGGGTGGAGCCCTGGGGTTGTATTAGATGGTGGGAGGAGTAATCCTTTCCAGCAAGAAGCTGGTAAAACAAAATTTCATTGTTGTGTCTAGGGAGTGTGTGGAATAAGGTGCCGCAAGCCCACATCCACAGGGGCTGAGGGCAGCCATCAACATCTTGGCCTCAGTGCGGTTGTAAGGTATTGTGCACTTGATTCATGTCCTCAGTAGATATCCATTGTGCCTCTAGGGGAATAGAATAGGGTATATGTTCAAATTGACTTAATTTACATGTTTCATAAAATAAATTGTATAACTTGTCCAGTCGTATTCACTTAACTCCCCTTTTGATATATTTCTCTACTTGGTCATTTTTATGTGTTGAATTGGAAACCCCCAAGTTCTCCTACAGTTAATAGATACTAAAGTTTAAATAAGTAACGTAAATTAAACAAACTAATTTCCCAAAATTTATTACTGAAATTCATATTACCCGGAGTGCCATGATTACTGATTCCTTGCCTTCCTGGGGGATCAGTGACAGACACATTCAGGTATGGCTGGTCGGGAAGGTGGTGGCAGTGTTTAATGATTTTTATTATTTTTTTATAAATTAATAACCCTTGTCCTTGATGTATCTTCCTCATTTACTATTCCTCTTATATTCGTGGCAGTTCAGTGAGGGGTCATACTGGACTGTAACAGTGTTAAGCTGGAGTATTGAGTGAAGAGAGAAAGAGAATTACAACATGTTTAGCGTTCAGAACGATTACGAGGTTCAGGGTTATTACAATGTTGGGTGTGAGAGACCGTTAGGACATCATGTCGGCTTGTGGGAGGAGGTTAGGGCTCCACGTGGGCTTGTGGGTGGTGGTTAGGGGTCCACGTGGGCTGGTGGGTGGTGGTTAGGGGTCCACGTGGGCTTGTGGGTGGTGGTTAGGGGTCCACGTGGGCTGGTGGGTGGTGGTTAGGGGTCCACGTGGGCTTGTGGGTGGTGGTTAGGGGTCCACGTGGGCTGGTGGGTGGTGGTTAGGGGTCCACGTGGGCTTGTGGGTGGTGGTTAGGGGTCCACGTGGGCTGGTGGGTGGTGGTTAGGGGTCCACGTGGGCTGGTGGGTGGTGGTTAGGGGTCCACGTGGGCTGGTGGGTGGTGGTTAGGGGTCCACGTGGGCTGGTGGGAAGCGGATAGGGCTTCACGTGGGCTTGTGAGAGGTGGTAGGGCTCCATGTGGACTTATAGGAGGTGGGTAGGGCTCCATGTGGACTTATAGGAGGTGGGTAGGGCTCCATGTGGACTTATAGGAGGTGGGTAGGGCTCCATGTGGACTTGTGGGAGGCGTGTAGGGCTCCGTGTGGACTTATGGGAGGAGGGTAGGGCTCCGTGTGGACTTATGGGAGGAGGGTAGGGCTCCGTGTGGACTTATGGGAGGAGGGTAGGGCTCCATGTGGACTTATGGGAGGAGGGTAGGGCTCCGTGTGGACTTATGGGAGGAGGGTAGGGCTCCGTGTGGACTTATGGGAGGAGGGTAGGGCTCCGTGTGGACTTATGGGAGGAGGGTAGGGCTCCGTGTGGACTTGTGGGAGGAGGGTAGGGCTCCGTGTGGACTTATGGGAGGAGGGTAGGGCTCCGTGTGGACTTATGGGAGGAGGGTAGGGCTCCGTGTGGATTTATGGGAGGAGGATAGGGCTCAAGTACAGTTCAATATATCATTAAAGATGACAAATTCGGATTTACCCGTGTATATCTCCTCCCTTCCCCTCTCCCTTTTCTCTCCTCCCTTCCCTCTCTCTCCCAGTGTCGCCCTCTCTTATTATCCTCTTCCCCTATCCACGTCTCTTCCCCTTTTTCCCCCTATGCTTCTTTCCCCTTTTTTCGCAACATCTCTCTCTTCCTTCAGTCTTGTGTACGGTCGAATACCGTCCGTGCCTGAGCCTGTCTGCATGTCTTTGTCTGGCTCCTGCTGTCTCTCTCTCCTTCCTGCTGTCTCTCTCTCTCTCTGTCCCTCTGTCTCTCTCTGTCTCTCTCTCTCTCCCTACATTCCTTGGTCTGTCTGTACCTGCCTTTCCTTATATGGGTTTTTGTCTCTGTCTGCCTATCTGTTTCTCTTGTCACTTTCCCTCTCATTTTCACTTTCTCTTTTTCTCTTTCATTTTATCCCTTTCCCTCTGTCTTTTTCTCGGCGTGTCTCCTCTTCTCTTGAATATATGTTGGCTGTTTGCCTGTCTTTCTGTCTCTCTCTATCTCTTGGTTTCTCTGTCTTTATCTTTTTTCTCTTTCTTCCTTCCCAAATACATCAAAGTTTGACCAACTAAAAACACTTTGCAGTTTGAGGAAACTGTTGGCGGTTTACCCATCCTCTTCCTTCCCATCCCCCAGGAGGTGCAGACCATGGA
>NC_091155.1:5758637-5788637 GCF_040958095.1 Procambarus clarkii
GGTCTGGCATGAAATCAAACCCCAAGTCTTTTTTTTCTCTGACTCCTGAAGAATTTCCTCTCCCAGATGATACCTTGTATCTGGCCTCCTGCTTCCTACACCTATCTTCATTACGTTACATTTGGTTGGGTTAAACTCTAATAACCATTTGTTCGACCATTCCTTCAGTTTATCTAGGTCTTCTTGAAGCCTCAAACAGTCCTCTTCTGTCTTAATCCTTCTCATAATTTTGGCATCGTCCGCAAACATTGAGAGAAATGAATCTATACCCTCCGGGAGATCATTTACATATATCAGAAACAAGATAGGACAGAATAAAGAGCCCTGTGGGACTCCACTGGTGACATCAGGCCAATCGGAGGTCACACCCCTCACCGTAACTCTCTGCTTCCTATTGCTTAGATACTCCCTTATCCACTGGAGCACCTTACCAGCTACACCTGCCTGTCTCTGCAGCTTATGTACCAGCCTCTTATGTGGTACTGTGTCAAAGGCTTTCCAACAATCCAAGAAAATGCAGTCCACCCAGCCCTCTCTTTCTTGCTGAATCTTTGTCACCTGCTCGTAGAATTCTATTAAGCCAGTCAGGCAAGATTTACCCTCCCTGAACCCATGTTGGCGATTTGTCACGAAGTCCCTTCTCTCCAGATGTGTTACCAGGTTTTTTCTCACGATCTTCTCCATCACCTTGCATGGTATACAAGTCAAGGACACTGGCCTGTAGTTCATTGCCTCTGGGCTGTCGCCCTTTTTGTGTATTGGGACCACATTCGCCGTCTTCCATATTTCTGGTAGGTCTCCCGTCGCCAGTGACCTACTATACACTATGGAGAGTGGCAAGCAAAGTGCCTCTGCACACTCTTTCAGTACCCATGGTGAGATCCCGTCTAGACCAACACCCTTTCTCACATCCAGATCCAACAGGTGTCTCTTGACCTCCTCTCTCGTTATTTCGAACCCTTTCAAGGCCGCCTGGTTTACTTCCCTTTCTCATAGAACAGTGACCTAGCCTTGTTCTGTTGTGAAGACCTCCATTGTTGAGTTCAGGAACCCAACAAGAAACCTCTTGTTGAGTTCATCGCACACCTCTTTGTCATTCTCGGTATACCTGTCATCGCCTGTTCTAAGTTTCACTACCTGTTCTTTCACTGTTGTTTTCCTTCTGATGTGACTGTGGAGTAGCTTTGGTTCGGTCTTGGCTTTGTTTGCAATATCATTTTCATAACTTTTCTCTGCTTTTCTTCTTACCCTGACATACTCATTCCTGGTTCTCTGGTATCTCTCTCTGCTTTCTGGTGTTCTGTTATTCCGGAAGTTCCTCCACGCCTTTTTGTTCAGTTTCTTTGCTTCCATACGTGCCCTATTATACCATGGATTCTTCTTTTGCTTCTCGGATTTTTCCTTTTGGGTCAGGATGTATCTGCTTACTGCCTCCTGACACTTTTGGGTGACATAGTTCATCATATCTTGTACAGACATAGCTCTGAAGTCTGTGTCCCAAGGTATTTATTTCCCTTAGGAAGCTTCTCATCTCTTCATAATTTCCCTTTCGGTATGCCAGCCTTTTGTTTCCTAGTTCTTTTTCGGGGGGGGGGGGGGGGATAATTCCTAGCTCTACCAGGTACTCAAAGTTCAATACACTGTGGTCACTCATTCCCAAGGGTGCTTCCATCTTGACTTCCTTTATATCCCACTCATTTAGGATAAATATCAGATCAAGCATTGCTGGTTCATCTTCTCTCATTCTTGTTGGTTCCTTGATGTGCTGCCTTAGAAAATTTCTTGTTGCCACGTCCAGCAGTTTAGCTCTCCATGTTTCTGGTCCACCATGTGGGTCTCTGTTTCCCAATCTATCTTCCTATGGTTGAAGTCTCTCATGATTAGTAGTCCAGATCCATTCCTGCTACAAGTGGAGTACCACAAGGATCGGTGCTGGGACCAATTCTATTTCTTGTGCATGTTAACGACATGTTTACAGGCGTAGAGTCCTACATGTCGAAGTTTGCGGATGACGCAAAGTTGATGAGACGAGTTGTGACAGATGAGGATTGCAGGATCCTCCAAGAGGACCTTAACAGGTTGCAGAGATCGTCAGAGAAATGGCTACTGGGATTCAATACGAGCAAATGTAAAGTTATGGAAATGGGACTAGGAGATAGGAGACCAAAGGGACAGTACACAATGAAGGGGAACAGCCTACCTGTGACGATGCGAGAAAGAGACCTGGATGTGGACGTAACACCTAATCTATCTCCTGAGGCACATTTAAATAAGATAACGACAGCAGCGTACTCTACACTGGCAAAAGTTAGAACATCATTCAGAAACTTAAGTAAGGAGGCATTTAGGGTGCTTTACACTGCCTACATGAGGCCAGTCTTAGAGTATGCCACCTCATCATGGAGTCCCCATCTGAAGAAGCATATAATGAAATTTGAAAAGATTCGTAGGTTTGCAACGAGACTCGTCCCAGAGCTTCGAGGGATGGGGTATGAGGAGCGCCTGAGGGAACTGTGCCTTACGACACTAGAAAGAAGAAGGGAGAGGGGGGACATGATAGGAACGTATAAAATACTCAGAGGGATTGACAGAGTGGACATAGACGAAATGTTCACACGGAATAGTAACAGAACGAGGGGACATGGATGGAAGCTTGAAACTCAGATGAGTCACAGAGATGTTAGGAAGTTTTCTTTTAGCGTGAGAGTAGTGGAAAAATGGAATGCACTTCAGGAACAGGTTGTGGAAGCAAATACTATTCATAATTTTAAAACCAGGTATTATAGGGAAATGGGACAGGAGTCATTGCTGTAAACAACCGATGCTCGAAAGGTGGGATCCAAGAGTCAATGCTCGATCCTGCAGACACAACTAGGTGAGCACAACTAGGTGAGTACACACACACACAGTGCGCCTTAGGTAATGAAACTAGGCAGTGGAAACAGGAGGCCAGACACAGGACACCGAATGGGGGAGGAATTCCTTTATGAAACGGACAGAGATAAAGATCTGGGAGTGAAGGACAAGATGACCCATTTACGGAGGCACTCGTTCAGATGTTGAGCAAAATGAGTGAAGAAATAAGGGTAATGAAGGGGAAAGTAACCAACCTGCAGGACGAGCTGAATGAGGCAAAGTGGGAGATTAACAGCCTGAAAGAGAATCCTCCCCAATACCAAACATGAACCAGCTCTCAGGAAGATGGCAGTGTATCTGTTGAAGGCACTTCAACAATACAATCCTCATTTGCAGACATAATTAGAACAAACCCAGAAGCTGAGTCTGCTGTACAGGAAACTGCCATGAAAGTTGCTACTTCTCAGGAAGCAGCAAGATGCACTAGGCAACTGATAGAGAGGAAAAGAGCAGTAATCGTAGTAGGTATTAAGAAAAAAATATGGGCTGGTTCAGGGGAATGGAGAGATAAGGACAGAGTTACAGTTAAAGAGAGCCTTAAATGGGTACAGATGGAGAGGGAAGAACATAACATAGAAAAGGTTTTCAAGCTTGGCCAGTACAAAAAGGACAGAGACCGATTGACAAAAATGGTTTTCAAAAGTGAGGACACAAAGGAAGACATTTTAGCATGGAAGAGCGGACTATTCAATGTAACGGAGTTCAAAACGGTATTCCTGCAGAGCTAAATGACATGGAAGAAGAGATTGAGGGCAACAGCAGTGAGGAAGGAACGCAGGGGAAGAGACAGGAATCAGGGAACATCAGCCCAGAATCCTACAATCTTAGAGGGTAGTGGGGAACCCTCCACAGGCAGTACAAAAGCCCCAGTGGGAGGAGGATTACACCTACCTTCCACCCAAAAGAAGCCTTACCTGCCCAAACCCCTGCAAGCCCCCCAACAAGTGCCCACCTAGACCACCCTCCACCCCACTCCTTCCTCTCTTCAAGACCTCCCTACTCCCCCACCTCCCAAGCCCTCCCAAGCCCCCCTAAAGCACTCCCTTCTCCCCTAAGCCCTCCCTTCTTCCCCACCCCCAAGCCCTAACTTGTTCCCCACCCCTAACCTGTCCCTTCTCACTCCCCCAAACCCCTCCCTTCTCCCCAACCCCGTAAGCCCTCCCTTCTTCCCACCCCCTCCCTAAACCCTCTTTTCTTCCCCCCCCCCCCATCCAAGCCCACCATCCTTTCAAACTCCCACAAGCCCTCCCTTCTTCCCCACCCCCAAGCTCTCCCTTCGCTCCCAACCTCTCCATACCAGATTCACCCAGCGCCCCTCACAACCCTGGCCCCCCCCCCCTTCCGCCTCCCATCCTGGACCCTCCCTGCTTCCTTACTCCAAAGGAATCAACAGAAACTGAGGATGGACGGAAAAGAGTCAGCTTCAAGGTGATGTACTCGAACATAGATGGGATAACAAGCAAAGCAAGTGACCTTAGAGAAGGGAAACAAGAAGTAAACTTGGATGCAATTGGACTCAGGGAAACAAAACTCTTAGGAATCATAACGAATGCGGTATTTTTCCAGGATTACACTGTAATGATGGAAGGTAAGGGAGGAGGCAGAGTGGCCCTACTCTTGAGAAAGGAATGGAGTTTCAAGGAGCTGGTTATCCCGGGCTGCTAGAGGTTCAGAGACTACATAACAGCCCCCATGATGATGGGAGGACCAAGAGTAGTAGTAGCGGTGATATATAACCCTCCACCAAACGACAGAAGACTCAGGCAAGAATATTACAGGAACAAAACGGCAGTTAACAAAATAATCGAGAGGGCAGCCTCTACTGCCTGTATAAGTCGATGCTCATCATGGGGGGACTTCAATCAAGGAAGGATAGACTGGGAGAGCATGGAGGAGAGAAAACATGGAGAGCGAAACTATTGGAGGTAGCAACAAAGTATCTTGTCGAGGAACGGTTAATATACTCAAGGAAGGGACCTGGAGCCAGATTCACGAAAGTACTTACGCAAGTACTTACGAACGTGTACATCTTTCCTCAATCTTTGACGGCTTTGGTTACATTTATTAAACAGTTTACAAGCATGAAAACTTGCCAATCAACTGTTGTTATTGTTATAAACAGCCTCCTGGTGCTTCGGAGCTCATTAACTGTTTAATAATTGTAAACAAACCCGCCAAAGATTGAGAAAAGATGTACAGGTTCGTAAGTGCTTGCGTAAGTGCTTTCGTGAATCTGGCCCCTGAAAACAAAAGGCTGGGATTCCATAAGGGAAACTAAGTGGAGATAAGAAAAATCCTAAAAGATATAAAATGAGAAACAGAGCTCAGGGGAAAGACGGCACAAGACAACAGTGAAGGAACAGGTACTTAAACAGAGGATAGGGGCAGATAGATTCACTACAAATGAGACGAAAGTGATTCACTACAAATGAGACGAAAGTGTGCGAGGAACTCAATAAGAAATTCCAGGAGATCTTCACATTAGAGTAAGGAGAAGTTCCAGATATCAGAGAAGAGATGGTCAACAAGGCACCACTAGAGGAGTTTGGGATTACCAGTGGGGATGTAAGGAAGCTTTTGCTAGAGTTGGATGTGTCAAAAACTAGGCCCGGATGGAATATCATCATGGATACTAAAGGAAGGAGCAGGAGCACTGTGCCTTGCACTCCTCATGGTGTATAACAAATCACTGGTAACAGGTGAACTGCCAAAAATTTGGAAGACAGCAAATGAACTCCCGATATACAAGAAAGGGAATAGACAGGAGGCACTGAACTACAGGCTATTGTCCCTAACTTGCATACCATGCAAGTTGATGGAGAAGATTGTGAGAAAAAAGCTAGTAGAACATTTGGAGCGAAGGAACTTTGTGACACAACAAAAACATGGGTTTAGGGATGGCAAGTCCTGCCTCACAGGACTAATTGAATTCTTCGAGCAGGCAACAAAAATCAGTCAAGAAAGAGAAAGGGGCAGACGGTATACTTTGGGATTGTCAGAAAGCCTTTGATTCAGTACCACGCAAAAGACTAATGCAAGAGATAGAGATGCAGGCAGGAGTGAAAGGGAATATACGATAGGAAAATGGAGTACCTAAGAAACAGAAGACAGCGAGTCACAGTGAGGGGTTAGGCCTCAGATTGGCGAGCCGTCACCAGTGGAGTCTCGCTGGGTTCAGTCCTTGGACTTATACTGTTTCTTTTATATGCAAATGATCTCCTATAAGATGTAGAATCGTTCCTCTCATTGTTTGCTGATGATGTAAAAATTGTGAGGAGGATTAAGGCGGAGGAAGATTGCATGAGGCTCCAAGATGACCTAGACAAACTGAATGATTGGTTCAACAAATGGCTACTAAAGTTCACCCCAAGAAAATGTAAGGTAATGAAATTAGCCAGTGGAAACAAGAGGCCAGACTGGGAGATGAAGTCCCTCATGAAACAGACAGAGAGAAAGATCTAGGAGTTGATATCATACCAAACATATCTCCTGAAGCCCACATAAAAAGTAAACAACGTAAAAAAGTAAACACAGCAACGGTAAACACCCCACAGCAACGCTAAACATCCCACAGCAACGCTAAACATCCCACAGCAACGGTAAACACCCCACAGCAACGCTAAACACCCCACAGCAACACTAAACACCCCACAGCAACGGTAAACACTCCACAGCAACGGTAAACACTCCACAGCAACGGTAAACACTCCACAGCAACGGTAAACACCCCACAGCAACGCTAAACATCCCACAGCAACGCTAAATACCCCCACAGCAATGCTAAGCATACCACGGCAACGCTAAAATCGCCACAGCAACGCTAAACACCTCACACAATGCTAAACTCGCCACAACAACGTTAAACATCCCACAGCAACGCTAAACTCCCCACAGCAACACTAAACACCCCACCGCAACGTTATACATCCCACAGCAACGTGAACCTCCCCACAGCAACGCTAAACATCCCGCAGAAACGATAAACTCGCCCACAGCAACGCTAAATACCTCCACAGCAACGTTAAACATCCCAAAGAAACGAAACACCCCACAGCAACGCTAAACACCTCAAAGAAACGTTAAACATCCCACAGCAACGCCAAACATCCCACAGCAACGCTAAATACCTCCACAGCAACGTTAAACATCCCAAAGAAACGAAACACCCCACAGCAACGCTAAACACCTCAAAGAAACGTTAAACATCCCACAGCAACGCCAAACATCCCACAGCAACGCTAAACACCCCACAGCAACGCTAAACATCCCACAGCAACGCTAAATACCCCCACAGCAACGCTAAATACCCCCAGAGCAACGCTAAATACCCCCACAGCAACGCTAAATACCCCCACAGCAACGCTAAACACCCCACAGAAACGCTAAACACCCCACAGCAACGCTAAACACCCCACAGCAATGCTAAGCATCCCACAGCAACGCTAAACACCCCACAACAACGCTAAACACCCCACAGAAATGCTAAACACCCCACAGCAACTCTACACTCGCCACAGAAACGCTAAACACCTCACAGCACCGCTAAACTAGCCACAGCAACGCTAAACACCCAACAGCAACGCTAAACACTCCACAGCAACGCTGAACATCCCACGGCAACGCTAAACACCCCACAGCAACGCTAAACACCCCACAGCAACGCTAAACACCCCACAGCAATGCTAAGCATCCCACAGCAACGCTAAACACCCCACAACAACGCTAAACTCGCCACAGAAACGCTAAACACCTCAAAGCAACGCTAAACACCTCACAGCGACGCTAAACTCGCCACAGCAACGCTATACTCGCAACAGCAACGCTAAAGTCGCCACAGCAACGCTAAACACTCCACAGCAACGCTAAACACCCCACAGCAACGCTAAACTCCCCATAGCAACGCTAAACATCCCACAGCAACGCTAAACACCCCACAGCAATGCTAAACATCACACAGAAACGCTAAACACCTCACAGCAACGCTAAACACCCCACAACAACATTAAACATTCCACAGCAACACTAAACATCCCATAGCAACGCTAAACATCTAACAGCAACGCAAAACATCCCACAGCAACGCTAAAAATCCCCCAGCAACATTAAACATTCCACAGCAACACTAAACATCCCATAGCAACGCTAAACATCTAACAGCAACGCTAAACATCCCCCAGCAACGCTAAACATCCCCCAGCAACACTAACCACCACACAGAAACGCTGACAAAGAAAACCCCAATAAGTCTAAGGAAGATTCAGCAAATCATAGGAACCCTCAGGAACTCACAACATCTCATTGGAATCCTCAATATTCAACAGGAAACCTTAACAACCCTTTGAAAACATCAGTAACCCACATAAAACATCCGTAACCGATAAGAAACTTACTCGACTCATAAGCAACATCGAAACCGTATAGCAAACTTCATCAACCCATAGGAAGCCTCAACAACGAAAAAGAAAACGTGCATCAATGTACAAGGTACCTATAGGTACCACCTATAGGAAATAGCAACCACACACATCAGACATTAACAACAAACAGGGGAATATCCATATATTTTAGGAAGCCTCAAACACTTTCAGGAAACCCCAACAATAATCACTAAACCTACACAAACTAAAGAAAACCTTAACCAAAAAAAATGAAAAATTAGCAACGCAGAGGAAACATCAATAACCAACAGGAAAACATCTACAATCCACAGGAAATTTTAACAGCAACAAGTATTCCACAACACACAGGCAACCACCTCAACCCAGGAAAACCCCTCACTACCCACATGAAACCTCAATAATCCATAAGAAACCTTCTACGTCTCTCAGACTTCTCGACACGCCCAGGAAATGCAAATCGACAAGTACAATTTCTGGCAAATAATATCAATAGTTTCAAACGCTTAAGGCTACGGTCTATCATACCCACGTTTATCTTACTCCTGGGATCCCCTCTACAGTGTCTCTTCCGAGGTCAGACGAAATTTATTGAGACGTAAAGACTTTATAAATCTGCCAATTATCTTGGCAGAGCTCTCCATTCTCCTTAGGAAAATTACAAGACATAAAAATAAATCAGAAAATTGTAGTTGAAAACCGAAAACGAATGGGAGACCCTTGTTAGTGTGAACGTTTTTGTAATAAAAGAGAGAGAGAGAAAGAGAGAGAGAGAGAGATGGGGGAGGGAGAGAGAGAAAGAGAGAAAGTGAGAAAAAGAGCGAAAGAGAGAGAGAGAGAGAGAGAGAGAGAGAGAGAGAGAGAGAGAGAGAGAGAGAGAGAGAGAGAGAGAGAGAGAGAGAGAGAGAGAGAGAGAGAGATGGGGGAGGGAGAGAGAAAGAGAGAAAGAGAGAAAGAGAGAGAGAGAGAGAGAGAGAGAGAGAGAGAGAGAGAGAGAGAGAGAGAGAGAGAGAGAGAGAGAGAGAGATGGGGGAGGGAGAGAGAGAGAGAGAGAAAGAGAGAGAGAGAGGAGAGAGAGAGAGAGAGAGAGAGAGAGAGAGAGAGAGAGAGAGAGAGAGAGAGAGAGAGAGAGAGAGAGAGAGAGAGAGAGAGAGCTTACCTACACCCCACAGTTTAGCTTTTGGATAACTACTCTGACACTGAAAAAGTTCTTTCTAACGTCCCTGTGGCATATTTGGGTACTCATTTGTGAAAATTTGGTTTCCACCCGTGTCCCCTTGTTCGCGTTCCACGCGTGTTAATCAGTTAATTTTATCTATCGTGTCAATTCGTCTGAGAATTTTGTATGTGGTGATCATGTCTTCCCTAGCTCTTCTGTCTTCCAGCGACGTGAGTCTGTCTTCGTTGCTAGCTTGCAACTCTGATTAAACAATGGGTTTCTCATCTCTATTTATTTTTTTTTCTTTTGGACTGGGACGAACTTGTCTGCTGCCTCCTTACAATTCTGTGTGATGTAGTCCATGATGATGATGTGAGTGTGTGTGTGTGTGTGTGTGTGTGTGTGTGTGTGTGTGTGTGTGTGTGTGTGTGTGTGTGTGTGTGTGTGTGTGTGTGTGTGTGTGTGTGTGCGCGAGACTATTTAATTTCGTCACTGGTACAAACACACATCATTATCAATATACCAAACACAACACCTTCCTTCACACAAATTCGATTCAATAAGTCATCATTAAACATACGTGCTTGCATAAGTAAGTAATTGGGCAATATATGCGGCATCATTAATACAATAATATTCACCTTTGTCAACAATATTCCCGAATACTCGCGCTTTTTCAACAATAATGTTTGCGAGGCTTCGGGAAACTCAGGAAAATATTCCTAGCGATTTTCTGTGTATATGTTGTCTTCAATAACTTACTGTTCCTGTGACGTGTTTATGTCTCATCTCGATCAGGTTTTGAATTATCTCTATTTTTCTAAAATTTTCTGAACTTTATTAAAGTTTAGGTGACTGATCACACTCCAAAAACGATTTTTAAAACAAAATAAGTGAAACTTCATCGCGAAACATCAATTTATGAAGAAGTTTAACAAATATCTTCCTTAAAAACTTGACATCAATCAGGTTTTCATAGTCTTCACCCGAAAAGTCTTTTAACAAAATGCATTTCATTTTCTGGACAAGAGCTTTATGTGAAGCAACCTCCGTACACCCACCCATTATGACTGCCATCGGCGCACTGACTGACTCCCACGTGGACGAGCTCTTGCAGAGGCAAGAGGGAGAGGCGGAGCCTAGTGACGTCACTGCCTACGTCACACCACCTCCCACTTCCATCTTAAGGGAAACATTTTCACGAAATTACATTCGATAATGACCATTAACGTCCAATAAATGGTGAGATGTGAGATGATTCTGACCTCCAGCCGGCAGGATGACGGGTTTCTTAACGATTTTAAAAAAGATAATTTTTATTAAAAATGCATTTTGTTAAATAATGAAGACGTGTCTGCTTGGTATAATAACCGGGGCACCAGTATCATTGTATAATGACTAGTTGGTCCTTGATGTGGCATAATAACTCACGGTCAATAGTCTGGTATGATGACTTGTGGTATAAAAGTAAGTAAATAATTATCGAAAGAAGGTACCAAGCCCGGGGGACTATGTAGCAACCTCCGTACACCCACCCATTATGACTGCCATCGGAGAACTGTTGGATCTGGATGTGAGAACAGCTATTGGTTCAGACGGGATCACACCATGGATATTGAAAGAGTGTGCAGAGTCACTTTGCTTGCCACTCTCCATAATGTATAATAGGTGTACTCACCTATTTGTGCTTGCAGGATCGAGCATTGACTCTTGGATCCCGCCTTTCCAGCCATCGGTTGTTTACAGCAATGACTATTGTCCCATTTCCCTATCATACCTTATATAAAAAATATGAATAGAGTTTGCTTCCACAACCTGTTCCCCAAGTGCATTCCAGTTCTTCCACTACTCTCACACTAAAATAAAACTTCCTAACATCTCTGTGACTCATCTGAGTTTCCAGTTTCCACCCATGTCCCCTCGTTCTGTTATTATTACGTGTGAACATTTCATCTATTTCCACTTAGTCAATTCCCCTGAGTATTTTATATGTTCCTCTTATATCTCCTCTCTCCCTTCTTTTCTCTAGTGTCGTAAGGTTCAGTTCCTTCAGACGCTCTTCATATCCCATCCCTCGTAACTCTGGGACAAGCCTCCTCGCAAACCTCTGAACCTTCTTCAGTTTCCTTATGTGTTTCTTCAGGTGGGGGATCCATGATGGCGCGGCATACTCTAAGACTGGTCTCACGTAGGCAGTGCAAAGCGCCCTAAAAGCCTCCTCACTTAGGTTTCTGAATGAAGTTCAAATTTTCGCCAGTGTAGAATACGCTGCTGTCGTTATCCTATTTATATGAGCCTCAGGAGTTAGATTAGGTGTCACATCCATTCCCAGGTCTCTTTCTCGAATCATTACAGGTAGGCAGTTCCCCTTCATTGTGTACTGTCCGTTTGGTCGCCTATCGCCTGATCCCATTTCCATAACTTTACATTTACTGGTGTTGAACTCCAGTAGCCATTTCCTCTGACCATCTCTACAACCTGTTTAAGTCCTCTTGGAGGATCCTACAATCCTCATCTGTCACACCTCTTCTCACTAATTTTGCATCATCCGCAAACATTGACATGTATGATTCAACTCCTGTAAACATATCATTTACGTAAATTAGAAATTGGTCCCAGCACCGATCCTTGAGGTACTCCACTCATTACTGCTCGTTACTGTTACAGTCCGACTTCTCGCCCCTTACCATTACCTTCTGGCTCCTTCCTGTTAGGTAGTTCCTCACCCATACTAGGGCCTTTCCGCTTACTCCTGCCTGCCTCTCAAGTTTGTATAGCAGTCTCATGTGCGATACTCTATCAAAGACCTTTTGGCAGTCAAGAAATATGCAGTCTGCCCAGCCTTCTCTGTCCTGCCTTATCCTTATTACTTTATCATAGAATTCTAAAAGGTTTGTTAGGCATGATTTCCCTGTCCAGAACCCATGTTGGTGCTTGTTTACAAACCCAATGTTCTCCAGGTGCTCAACAAGTCTTAGCCTAATTATTCTTTTAAGTATTTTGCAGGGGATGCTTGTCAGTGATACGGGTCTGTAGTTAAGTGCCTCCTCCCAATCACCTTTCTTGAAAATCGGTACGACATTTGCCTCCTTCTAGCAACTGGGCAATTCACTCGACATAAGTGACTCATTAAGAATCATTGCCAGAGGCACGCTGAGAGCTTGCTCTGTCTCTCTTAGTATCCACGGTGATACATTGTCTGGTCCAACAGCTTTAGTTGCATCCAGTGTTGTCAACTGTTTCATTACCTCCTCTGCTGTCACCTCTATATCTGATAGTCTTTCATCTAGGGATAATCTCTTTTAACAATAGGAGCCACTCAGGTTTGGTCGTGAACACTACATGGAAACGTGCATTCAGTACCTCGCAGATTTCCTTGTCGCTTTCTGTATATGCCCCTTCTGTTTTCCTCAGTCTTGTCACTTGGTCAGTTTCCGACATCTTCCTTCTTATATGGCTATGTAGTAATTTATGTTGCTTTTTCGCTTTGATTGCAATATCATTCTTATAATTTCTTTCCGACACTCGTCTTATGTTAATGTATTCGTTCTTAGCTCTGTTACATCTAATCCTCTTGTCCTCTGTCCTTTGTCTTCTGTACTTCCTTCACTCCCTCCTGATTCTCACTTTTGCTACCTGATACTGTCTATTAAACCATGGGTTATTATATTCCCTCCTGCTTTTTTCCTTTACTGTTGGAATAAATCTCTCTTCAGCCTCCTTGCATTTCCATATGATTTGGTTCATCATACCTTGCACTGTTTTTCCTCTAATTTCTTCCTCCCACTGCACTTCTGCCAGGTAGTCCCTAATCCTCCTGTAGTCCCCTTTTCTGTAATCAAGTCTCCTTTCTCGGACCTCTTGTCGTTTGGTCACAATTTTAAGCTCCATCGTGTAGTCAAAGACTAGGACACAATGGTCACTGGCTCCTAAAGGTATTTCATGTTCCAAATGCTCGATGTCTTCTACATTCTGGGTGAAAATGAGGTCTAATAGGCTGGGCGTATCCCCCTCCTCTTTCCCTAGTGTCTTCCTTCATATGCTGTGTTAGGAAATTCCTGTCAATAACGTCTACCAGCTTCGCTCCCCAGGTCTCCTCCCCTCCCTGGGGATTCCTTGTTTCCCTATCTATCTCTCCGTGATTTAGGTCCCCCATGACCAGCAGCTTCTCTCTCATTCTATGCGTTATTGCTTCTGCCCTCTGCAGTTCATCTATACATGCCTTGTTGCTGTCCTCATACTCCTGCCTGGGCCTTCGACGTTTGGTGGGGGGATTGTAGAGTATCAAGATTACACTCTTCTTCCCGTCCACTGTCAGAGTTCCATGTATGGAGTTTGAACTTTCATTGGTACCCGGATTTTCCAGCTAATCAAACTTCCATTTCCGCTTTATTAGGAGTGCCACGCCTCCTCCCTGTCTCGGTGTCCTTTCTTTTCTTATCACCTGGTACCCCACTGGAAAGATTGCATCCGAGATTATGCCATTTATTTTAGTTTCCACTATTGCCACTATGTCTGGGTCTGCCTCACTAACTCTTTATTTTATCTCTTCTGCTTTATTGGATATCCCTTCAGCATTGGTGTATCAAACCTTGAGACTCTTCTTGGAAACTCTGGTTTCAGAGTTCCCCCTTTCACCGGGGGTCTGGGGGGTACTGGGGGGTGTCTGGGGGGCGAGTGGGGGCTGTGGGGGTGTCTGGGAGGGGGGGTGCTAGGGGAGTGCATGGGAGTGCCTGGTAGGCAAATGGGGTCTGGGCATCTAGGAGGGTAGGAAGGGCATAATGAGTCTGAAAGTTAGGGAGGGTCTGAATGGTATAGGGGTGGTTGAGAAATAGAGTGAAACTGAGAGTCAGATCGAGGGTGAGAGGTTGGGAGGGAGAGGGATATTGAGGGCAGAGGGCTGAGAGGAGAATGGAACATGGGTGTTGAGAGTGGAAGAGAGGGTGTATTAGTTAGGAGGGGAATCGGGGGTAGGTGGGGGTTTTGGGGTAGAAGAGGGGAAGAGGGAAATGGGGGAAGGTTTTAGGGGGTCACAAGGTGAGGGGGTTAAATGTGAGCTGGAGGTGCATAGGAGGGGTGAGGGTTGGGTGGGGTTTGGGGGTGAGTTGAAGAGGGGTGCCGTGGAAGCTGAGATGGAGCAGATGGCATTGAAGGCAATGGAGTAGAAGGGGCAGGGAAGTAGGAGGGGGGATGGGAAGGTGGGTTTGGGGAGGGCATGGCTTGACCCACTGGGGTCGTTGACAGGTGTGATGTAGCAGGAGCAGGGGAGTTGTTGGGGAAGTGCAAATGTGGAAGGGGCAGGGGGGTTTTGGGGGCCTGAGACAGGGTTTTTTTGGGGGGCTGAGGCAGGGGGGGGCTGAGGCAGGGGGCTGAGGCAGGGGAGGAGGTATAGGAGGGCTGAGTTGGGGAGGATGTGACCTGCGAGGTTACCTGGGAGGTCAGGCTACCTGAGAGGTTAGGGATACGGTGTTGTGCTTGCCATCTATTCTTGTGGGCAATTTGCTCATCTTCTGTCATAACCTTTTCAATTAACACATTGTAATGGGTTTCACTTCCTCTGAGTAAATGCTTGTTCCTCATTATGTACTCCACAGCTTCCTCATTGGAGAATTGCATCAGAACAGGTCTATTTTTGGTACAATTGTAAGGTCCAACCCGGCGGCTGATGGCCACCTCGTTTCCTGCCATTCCTGCTCCAATACATCTCAATATCTCATGCAATTCATATTTTTTCGTCTCTATCCTTTCTTGTCTTGTTGGTGCCCCAGATTCGAATAATCCGTGTATTATAATGGTCCTTCTCTCTAGTCATTCACTGTCATGCTGGTATCCCCTCCCTTGGAGATTCCCCATCTCAACCGCACTCACTAATCCATCCCCCACTAATCCTCTGTCCTTAGCCATGCTGTTAATCCTTCCTAATTCATTTGTGATCCAAGCACATTCCATCTCCCTGTCCTCTCTTCCCTTCCTAATCTCTTCCTGAATATAGAGCATAAGCTCCTGTTTCCGCCTCTCTACTGAATCATGTATTTGCTGAAATAACTCGCTTTTTATTCCTTGGATTAGATCCTGCATCCAATCGCTCCTTCTCTCTACAAATTTACCTATTAATTTGTCTATAATTCTGTCCTCCTCCTCGTCCCTGCTGGTGATTGACCTTGAACCCCTTCCTGATCTTGTCATTTGCAGTAACAACCTAGCCAAAACAGGCGCTCCCCAATACCTTGCACAATCTGCAGCACAAACAGGCAAGAAAGTACTCCACGCGCCTCGTCAGGTGTGAGATCCCGGCGTCCCGGCGTCGCAGCTGGTGAGGTCACGTCCATGCTAGTCGACTCCACAATTCCACAATGGCACCATGTACTCAACACTTATTTTCAATGGTGCTGTTTCTACTGTTTTTCTTCACTTTCTTGTGGTTTGAGTGAGCTTACTAGTTATTCAATCACTCATATACACTCATATATGCATATACACTGATTAGCCCTCCCAATTCACTAGCTTCCCAGAGGAAGAGCTTCCCAGACCCTTCTGCCCACCACGGCTGTCTGACCACAACAGGTGTGTGTGTTCACCTGTTGTGTGTGACAGGAAGCCAGAGTGTGTTCCTACAAGTTAGGCTTTTGTTGAGGTCCCAAGGTCAAATTACTGACCCCGCCCATGATGCCACCCCACAACAAGGCGACTAACTCCTGAGCACCTACTTTCTATTAGGTGAACAGTTACATTAGATGAAAGGAAATGTGCCCGACCGTTTCTGTTCCTCCCGCGATTCGAACCCGGAATTCTGGTTAGTACGTTGAGAACGAACCCGACTGTACTACCGGGACCCAAACTAGCGGTACATATATGATAAGAGAAAAATTTGCAGGATGCAAGAGTTCGCAGGTGAACCCTTGGGGCACAAATAGGAACTACACACACATTCTCTGGGTCGTATACACTCGCTCTCTATCTCCTTGTCTGTCTTTATCCTTCTCTGTTTCTATCTTTGTCTCTTTCTCTCTAATTCACACTCTCTTTCTCTAATTCTCTCTCTTCTTATGCACCTCTCTTTCTCTCTATTATTCTCAAACCTCAATGTTTCCTTCTCTTTCCTTGCCTAAAACCATCATGCAAAAAAAAATATCTAATTCACTTGTTATGATAATACAACCTTATATGATTTTCTTTATTTATGTTGTTGATCTTGATTAAAAAATTGAAAGATCTGCTGAAGATAATTGGAAAATGAATAAAATTCTTTACGTGTTCATTAAAATTCGTCAGACCTCCAAAGCAAGACACAAGGGAGTCCAAGAGTAAGGTAAACATGGGTATTAGTAACCGTCGACTTTTATTGTTTAGACACTGGATTCTGTTTCTCTTGTCGTGTTGACAGAGGAAGCTTTTGAGATGTTCAAGGTTTCTTGTGGATTGTAAAGGTTTCCTACCTTTACAATCCACAAGAAAGTTTCTCGGATGTGCAAAATTTCCTGCGGGTTCTTAAGGGTCCCTTGTGGCATCTTGAAAAGTTGTGGGAATCTTTCCCTTTGCATCTGACCTTAAAAATTTTTTAAGTTTGAAGTACATATATATATATATATATATATATATATATATATATATATATATATATATATATATATATATATATATATATATATGTCGTACCTAGTAGCCAGAACGCACTTCTCAGCCTACTATGCAAGGCCTGATTTGCCTAATAAGCCAAGTTTTCATGAATTAATTGTTTTTCGACTACCTAACCTACCTAACCTAACCTAACCTAACATTTTCGGCTACCTAACCAAACCTAACCTATAAAGATAGGTTAGGTTAGGTTAGGTAGGGTTGGTTAGGTTCGGTCATATATCTACGTTAATTTTAACTCCAATAAAAAAAAATTGACCTCATACATAATGAAATGGGTAGCTTTATCATTTCATAAGAAAAAAAATTGAAAAAATATATTAATTCAGGAAAACTTGGCTTATTAGGCAAATCGGGCCTTGAATAGTAGGCCAAAAAGTGAGTTCTGGCTACTAGGTACGACATATATATATATATATATATATATATATGTCGTACCTAGTAGCCAGAACGCACTTCTCAGCTTACTATGCAAGGCCCGATTTGCCTAATAAGCCAAGTTTTCATGAATTAATTGTTTTTCGACTACCTAACCTACCTAACCTACCTAACCTACCTAACCTAACCTAACCTAACTTTTTCGGCTACCTAACCTAACCTAACCTATAAAGATAGGTTAGGTTAGGTTAGGTAGGGTTGGTTAGGTTCGGTCATATATCTACGTTAATTTTAACTCCAATAAAATCAAATTGACCTCATACATAATGAAATGGGTAGCTTTATCATTTCATAAGAAAAAAATTAGAGAAAATATATTAATTCAGGAAAACTTGGCTTATTAGGCAAATCGGGCCTTGCATAGTAGGCTGAGAAGTGCGTTCTGGCTATTAGGTACGACATATATATATATATATATATATATACATATATATATATATATATATATACGTACCTAGTAGCCAGAACGCACTTCTCGGCCTACTATGCAAGGCCCGATTTGTCTAATAAGCCAAGTTTTCCTGAATTAATATATTTTCTGTAATTTTTTTCTTATGAAATGATAAAGCTACCCATTTCATTATGTATGAGGTAAATTTTTTTTTATTGGAGTTAAAATTAACGTAGATATATGACCTAACCTAACCATCCCTACCTAACCTAACCTAACCTATCTTTATAGGTTAGGTTAGGTTAGGTAGCCGAAAAAGTTAGCTTAGGTTAGGTTAGGTAGGTTAGGTTGTCGAAAAACAATTATTTCATGAAAACTTGGCTTATTAGGCAAATCGGGCCTTGCATAGTAGGCTGAGAAGTGCGTTCTGGCTACTAGATACGACATATATATATTTATATATATATATATATATATATATATATATATATATATATATATATATATATATATATATATATATATATATGTCGTACCTAGTAGCCAGAACGCACTTCTCGGCCTACTATGCAAGGCCCGATTTGCCTAATAAGCCAAGTTTTCCTGAATTAATATATTTTCTCTATTTTTTTTCTTATGAAATGATAAAGCTACCCATTTCATTATGTATGAGGTCAATTTTTTTTAATTGGAGTTAAAATTAACGTAGATATATGACCGAACCTAACCAACCCTACCTAACATAACCTAACCTATCTTTATAGGTTAGGTTAGGATAGGTAGCCGAAAAAGTTAGGTTAGGTTAGGTTAGGTAGGTTAGGTAGTCGAAAAACAATTAATTCATGAAAACTTGGCTTATTAGGCAAATCGGGCCTTGCATAGTAATATTAGAAGTGCATTCTGGCTACTAGGTACGACATATATATATATATATATATATATATATATATATATATATATATATATATATATATATATATATATATATATATATATATATATATATATATATATATATATATATGTATATATATATATATATTAGTATATTTTGGTAGCAGTCTTTCCTGTAGACATATATTATTAAATATGACCGAAAAAGTAAGATTAATAATTCTAACACGAATTTTCTCAATCTTTCGTACATTACGCTTCACTGTTGGAGGTAAATTAAAAATCAATTCTCCAAAATTCATTTTTATTTCTAGTCTGACGCGACACGGGCGCGTTTCGTAAAACTTATTACATTTTCAAAGACTTTAGTTCACAAATACACAACTGAACATACGTATCTCCGATTTTATATCTACATTTGAGTGAGGTGGGAGGGGTGATGTGGCATTAACACAAGACAGAACAAGAGGGGATATTAATAGGGTATTAAAAGTATCAACACAAGACAGAACACAAACAATGGGTATTGAATAGAAGTGTTTGTAGAAAGCCTATTGGTCCATATTTCTTGATGCTTCTAAATTGGAGTGGAGTCTTGAGGTGGGTAGAATATAGTTGTGCAATAATTGGCTGTTGATTGCTGGTGTTGACTTCTTGATGTGTAGTGCCTCGCAAACGTCAAGCCGCCTGCTATCGCTGTATCTATCGATGATTTCTGTGTTGTTTACTAGGATTTCTCTGGCGATGGTTTGGTTGTGGGAAGAGATTATATGTTCCTTAATGGAGCCCTGTTGCTTATGCATCGTTAAACGCCTTGAAAGAGATGTTGTTGTCTTGCCTATATACTGGGTTTTTTGGAGCTTACAGTCCCCAAGTGGGCATTTGAAGGCATAGACGACGTTAGTCTCTTTTAAAGCGTTCTGTTTTGTGTCTGGAGAGTTTCTCATGAGAAGGCTTTGCCGTTTTTCTGGTTTTATAGTAAATCGTCAGTTGTATCCTCTGATTTTTGTCTGTAGGGATAACGTTTCTATTAACAATATCTTTCAGGACCCTTTCCTCCGTTTTATGAGCTGTGGAAAAGAAGTTCCTGTAAAATAGTCTAATAGGGGGTATAGGTGTTGTGTTAGTTGTCTCTTCAGAGGTTGCATGGCTTTTCACTTTCCTTCTTATGATGTCTTCGATGAAACCATTGGAGAAGCCGTTATTGACTAGGACCTGCCTTACCCTACAGAGTTCTTCGTCGACTTGCTTCCATTCTGAGCTGTGGCTGAGAGCACGGTCGACATATGCGTTAACAACACTCCTCTTGTACCTGTCAGGGCAGTCGCTGTTGGCATTTAGGCACATTCCTATGTTTGTTTCCTTAGTGTAGACTGCAGGTTTCCACACTGTATATAAATACTCCGAAATTACCATCTCTTTTAAGGGTCTGAGCAGGTGGTGGAGCGGGTTAAGGCGTACCTGTTATGCCAGTTGCTGGAAGGCTTCTGTGCTGGCTAGGGTTCGAGTCTCCTGGTGGGAAAGTGTTCTAAAGTTGTATATATATATATATATATATATATATATATATATATATATATATATATATATATGTCGTACCTAGTAGCCAGAATGCACTTTTCAGCCTACTATACAAGGCCCGATTTGCCTAATAAGCCAAGTTTTCCTGAATTAATATATTTTCTCTAATTTTTTTCTTATGAAATGATAAAGCTACCCATTTCATTACGTATGAGGTCAATTTTTTTTAATTCGAGTTAAAATTAACATAGATATATGACCGAACCCAACCAACCCTACCTAACCTAACCTAACCTATCTTTATAGGTTAGGTTAGGTTAGGTAGCCGAAAAAGTTAGGTTAGGTTAGGTTAGGTAGTCGAAAAATAATTAATTCATGAAAACTTGGCTTATTAGGCAAATCGGGTCATGAATAGTAGGCCAAAAAGTGCGTTCTGGCTACTAGGTACGACATATATATATATATATATATATATATATATATATATATATATATATATATATATATATATATATATATATATATATATATATATATATATATATATATATATATATATATATATATATACATATATACATATATATATATATATATATATATATATATATATATATATATATATATATATATACATATATATATATATATATATATATATATATATATATATATATATATATATATATATATATATATATATATATATAACTGAAAACTCACACCCCAGAAGTGACTCGAACCCATACTCCCAGAAGCAACGCATCTGGTATGTACAAGACGCCTTAATCCACTTGACCATCACGACCGGACATAATGAGGTGATAGCCGAGGCTATTTGAACCACCCCACCGCCGGCACTCGGATAGTTATCTTGGGCATAGCATTTTACCAAATCACCTCATTCTTTGGGGCAACACGTGAGGAACACAAATGCATATGTCCTGGGGACCATTCAGGCTTGTTCGCATATATATATATATATATATATATATATATATATATATATATTATTAAATATGACCGAAAAAGTAAGATTAATAATTCTAACACGAATTTTCTCAATCTTTCGTACATTACGCTTCACTGTTGGAGGTAAATTAAAAATCAATTCTCCAAAATTCATTTTTATTTCTAGTCTGATGCGACACGGGCGCGTTTCGTAAAACTTATTACATTTTCAAAGACTTTAGTTCACAAATACACAACTGAACATACGTATCTCCGATTTTATATCTACATTTGAGTGAGGTGGGAGGGGTGATGTGGCATTAACACAAGACAGAACAAGAGGGGATATTAATAGGGTATTAAAAGTATCAACACAAGACAGAACACAAACAATGGGTATTGAATAGAAGTGTTTGTAGAAAGCCTATTGGTCCATATTTCTTGATGCTTCTATATTGGAGCGGAGTCTTGAGGTGGGTAGAATATAGTTGTGCAATAATTGGCTGTTGATTGCTGGTGTTGACTTCTTGATGTGTAGTGCCTCGCAAACGTCAAGCCGCCTGCTATCGCTGTATCTATCGATGATTTCTGTGTTGTTTACTAGGATTTCTCTGGCGATGGTTTTGTTGTGGGAAGAGATTATATGTTCCTTAATGGAGCCCTGTTGCTTATGCTTCGTTAAACGCCTTGAAAGAGATGTTGTTGTCTTGCCTATATACTGGTTTTTTTGGAGCTTACAGTCCCCAAGTGGGCATTTGAAGGCATAGACGACGTTAGTCTCTTTTAAAGCGTTCTGTTTTGTGTCTGGAGAGTTTCTCATGAGAAGGCTGGCCGTTTTTCTGGTTTTATAGTAAATCGTCAGTTGTATCCTCTGATTTTTGTCTGTAGGGATAACGTTTCTATTAACAATATCTTTCAGGACCCTTTCCTCCGTTTTATGAGCTGTGGAAAAGAAGTTCCTGTAAAATAGTCTAATAGGGGGTATAGGTGTTGTGTTAGTTGTCTCTTCAGAGGTTGCATGGCTTTTCACTTTCCTTCTTATGATGTCTTCGATGAAACCATTGGAGAAGCCGTTATTGACTAGGACCTGCCTTACCCTACAGAGTTCTTCGTCGACTTGCTTCCATTCTGAGCTGTGGCTGAGAGCACGGTCGACATATGCGTTAACAACACTCCTCTTGTACTTGTCAGGGCAGTCGCTGTTGGCATTTAGGCACATTCCTATGTTTGTTTCCTTAGTGTAGACTGCAGTGTGGAAACCTGCAGTCTACACTAAGGAAACAAACATAGGAATGTGCCTAAATGCCAACAGCGACTGCCCTGACAGGTACAAGAGGAGTGTTGTTAACGCATATGTCGACCGTGCTCTCAGCCACAGCTCAGAATGGAAGCAAGTCGACGAAGAACTCTGTAGGGTAAGGCAGGTCCTAGTCAATAACGGCTTCTCCAATGGTTTCATCGAAGACATCATAAGAAGGAAAGTGAAAAGCCATGCAACCTCTGAAGAGACAACTAACACAACACCTATACCCCCTATTAGACTATTTTACAGGAACTTCTTTTCCACAGCTCATAAAACGGAGGAAAGGGTCCTGAAAGATATTGTTAATAGAAACGTTATCCCTACAGACAAAAATCAGAGGATACAACTGACGATTTACTATAAAACCAGAAAAACGGCAAAGCCTTCTCATGAGAAACTCTCCAGACACAAAACAGAACGCTTTAAAAGAGACTAACGTCGTCTATGCCTTCAAATGCCCACTTGGGGACTGTAAGCTCCAAAAAACCCAGTATATAGGCAAGACAACAACATCTCTTTCAAGGCGTTTAACGATGCATAAGCAACAGGGCTCCATTAAGGAACATATAATCTCTTCCCACAACCAAACCATCGCCAGAGAAATCCTAGTAAACAACACAGAAATCATCGATAGATACAGCGATAGCAGGCGGCTTGACGTTTGCGAGGCACTACACATCAAGAAGTCAACACCAGCAATCAACAGCCAATTATTGCACAACTATATTCTACCCACCTCAAGACTCCACTCCAATTTAGAAGCATCAAGAAATATGGACCAATAGGCTTTCTACAAACACTTCTATTCAATACCCATTGTTTGTGTTCTGTCTTGTGTTGATACTTTTAATACCCTATTAATATCCCCTCTTGTTCTGTCTTGTGTTAATGCCACATCACCCCTCCCACCTCACTCAAATGTAGATATAAAATCGGAGATACGTATGTTCAGTTGTGTATTTGTGAACTAAAGTCTTTGAAAATGTAATAAGTTTTACGAAACGCGCCCGTGTCGCGTCAGACTAGAAATAAAAATGAATTTTGGAGAATTGATTTTTAATTTACCTCCAACAGTGAAGCGTAATGTACGAAAGATTGAGAAAATTCGTGTTAGAATTATTAATCTTACTTTTTCGGTCATATTTAATAATATATGTCTACAGGAAAGACTGCTACCAAAATATACTAATATATATATATATATACATATATATATATATATATATATATATATATATATATATATATATATATATATATATATATATATATATATATATATATATATATATATATATGTCGTACCTAGTAGCCAGAATGCACTTCTAATATTACTATGCAAGGCCCGATTTGCCTAATAAGCCAAGTTTTCATGAATTAATTGTTTTTCGACTACCTAACCTACCTAACCTAACCTAACCTAACTTTTTCGGCTACCTATCCTAACCTAACCTATAAAGATAGGTTAGGTTATGTTAGGTAGGGTTGGTTAGGTTCGGTCATATATCTACGTTAATTTTAACTCCAATTAAAAAAAATTGACCTCATACATAATGAAATGGGTAGCTTTATCATTTCATAAGAAAAAAAATAGAGAAAATATATTAATTCAGGAAAACTTGGCTTATTAGGCAAATCGGGCCTTGCATAGTAGGCCGAGAAGTGCGTTCTGGCTACTAGGTACGACATATATATATATATATATATATATATATATATATATATATATATATATATATATATATATATATATATATATATATAAATATATTTATGTCGTATCTAGTAGCCAGAACGCACTTCTCAGCCTACTATGCAAGGCCCGATTTGCCTAATAAGCCAAGTTTTCATGAAATAATTGTTTTTCGACAACCTAACCTACCTAACCTAACCTAAGCTAACTTTTTCGGCTACCTAACCTAACCTAACCTATAAAGATAGGTTAGGTTAGGTTAGGTAGGGATGGTTAGGTTAGGTCATATATCTACGTTAATTTTAACTCCAATAAAAAAAAATTTACCTCATACATAATGAAATGGGTAGCTTTATCATTTCATAAGAAAAAAATTACAGAAAATATATTAATTCAGGAAAACTTGGCTTATTAGACAAATCGGGCCTTGCATAGTAGGCCGAGAAGTGCGTTCTGGCTACTAGGTACGTATATATATATATATATATATATGTATATATATATATATATATATATATGTCGTACCTAATAGCCAGAACGCACTTCTCAGCCTACTATGCAAGGCCCGATTTGCCTAATAAGCCAAGTTTTCCTGAATTAATATATTTTCTCTAATTTTTTTCTTATGAAATGATAAAGCTACCCATTTCATTATGTATGAGGTCAATTTGATTTTATTGGAGTTAAAATTAACGTAGATATATGACCGAACCTAACCAACCCTACCTAACCTAACCTAACCTATCTTTATAGGTTAGGTTAGGTTAGGTAGCCGAAAAAGTTAGGTTAGGTTAGGTTAGGTAGGTTAGGTAGGTTAGGTAGGTTAGGTAGTCGAAAAACAATTAATTCATGAAAACTTGGCTTATTAGGCAAATCGGGCCTTGCATAGTAAGCTGAGAAGTGCGTTCTGGCTACTAGGTACGACATATATATATATATATATATATATATATATATATATATATATATATATATATATATATATATATATATATATATATATATATATATATATATGTACTTCAAACTTAAAAAATTTTTTAAGGTCAGATGCAAAGGGAAAGATTCCCACAACTTTTCAAGATGCCACAAGGGACCCTTAAGAACCCGCAGGAAATTTTGCACATCCGAGAAACTTTCTTGTGGATTGTAAAGGTAGGAAACCTTTACAATCCACAAGAAACCTTGAACATCTCAAAAGCTTCCTCTGTCAACACGACAAGAGAAACAGAATCCAGTGTCTAAACAATAAAAGTCGACGGTTACTAATACCCATGTTTACCTTACTCTTGGACTCCCTTGTGTCTTGCTTTGGAGGTCTGACGAATTTTAATGAACACGTAAAGAATTTTATTCATTTTCCAATTATCTTCAGCAGATCTTTCAATTTTTTAATCAAGATCAACAACATAAATAAAGAAAATCATATAAGGTTGTATTATCATAACAAGTGAATTAGATATTTTTTTTTGCATGATGGTTTTAGGCAAGGAAAGAGAAGGAAACATTGAGGTTTGAGAATAATAGAGAGAAAGAGAGGTGCATAAGAAGAGAGAGAATTAGAGAAAGAGAGTGTGAATTAGAGAGAAAGAGACAAAGATAGAAACAGAGAAGGATAAAGACAGACAAGGAGATAGAGAGCGAGTGTATACGACCCAGAGAATGTGTGTGTAGTTCCTATTTGTGCCCCAAGGGTTCACCTGCGAACTCTTGCATCCTGCAAATTTTTCTCTTATCATATATGTACCGCTAGTTTGGGTCCCGGTAGTACAGTCGGGTTCGTTCTCAACGTACTAACCAGAATTCCGGGTTCGAATCGCGGGAGGAACAGAAACGGTCGGGCACATTTCCTTTCATCTAATGTAACTGTTCACCTAATAGAAAGTAGGTGCTCAGGAGTTAGTCGCCTTGTTGTGGGGTGGCATCATGGGCGGGGTCAGTAATTTGACCTTGGGACCTCAACAAAAGCCTAACTTGTAGGAACACACTCTGGCTTCCTGTCACACACAACAGGTGAACACACACACCTGTTGTGGTCAGACAGCCGTGGTGGGCAGAAGGGTCTGGGAAGCTCTTCCTCTGGGAAGCTAGTGAATTGGGAGGGCTAATCAGTGTATATGCATATATGAGTGTATATGAGTGATTGAATAACTAGTAAGCTCACTCAAACCACAAGAAAGTGAAGAAAAACAGTAGAAACAGCACCATTGAAAATAAGTGTTGAGTACATGGTGCCATTGTGGAATTGTGGAGTCGACTAGCATGGACGTGACCTCACCAGCTGCGACGCCGGGACGCCGGGATCTCACACCTGACGAGGCGCGTGGAGTACTTTCTTGCCTGTTTGTGCTGCAGATTGTGCAAGGTATTGGGGAGCGCCTGTTTTGGCTAGGTTGTTACTGCAAATGACAAGATCAGGAAGGGGTTCAAGGTCAATCACCAGCAGGGACGAGGAGGAGGACAGAATTATAGACAAATTAATAGGTAAATTTGTAGAGAGAAGGAGCGATTGGATGCAGGATCTAATCCAAGGAATAAAAAGCGAGTTATTTCAGCAAATACATGATTCAGTAGAGAGGCGGAAACAGGAGCTTATGCTCTATATTCAGGAAGAGATTAGGAAGGGAAGAGAGGACAGGGAGATGGAATGTGCTTGGATCACAAATGAATTAGGAAGGATTAACAGCATGGCTAAGGACAGAGGATTAGTGGGGGATGGATTAGTGAGTGCGGTTGAGATGGGGAATCTCCAAGGGAGGGGATACCAGCATGACAGTGAATGACTAGAGAGAAGGACCATTATAATACACGGATTATTCGAATCTGGGGCACCAACAAGACAAGAAAGGATAGAGACGAAAAAATATGAATTGCATGAGATATTGAGATGTATTGGAGCAGGAATGGCAGGAAACGAGGTGGCCATCAGCCGCCGGGTTGGACCTTACAATTGTACCAAAAATAGACCTGTTCTGATGCAATTCTCCAATGAGGAAGCTGTGGAGTACATAATGAGGAACAAGCATTTACTCAGAGGAAGTGAAACCCATTACAATGTGTTAATTGAAAAGGTTATGACAGAAGATGAGCAAATTGCCCACAAGAATAGATGGCAAGCACAACACCGTATCCCTAACCTCTCAGGTAGCCTGACCTCCCAGGTAACCTCGCAGGTCACATCCTCCCCAACTCAGCCCTCCTATACCTCCTCCCCTGCCTCAGCCCCCTGCCTCAGCCCCCCCTGCCTCAGCCCCCCAAAAAAACCCTGTCTCAGGCCCCCAAAACCCCCCTGCCCCTTCCACATTTGCACTTCCCCAACAACTCCCCTGCTCCTGCTACATCACACCTGTCAACGACCCCAGTGGGTCAAGCCATGCCCTCCCCAAACCCACCTTCCCATCCCCCCTCCTACTTCCCTGCCCCTTCTACTCCATTGCCTTCAATGCCATCTGCTCCATCTCAGCTTCCACGGCACCCCTCTTCAACTCACCCCCAAACCCCACCCAACCCTCACCCCTCCTATGCACCTCCAGCTCACATTTAACCCCCTCACCTTGTGACCCCCTAAAACCTTCCCCCATTTCCCTCTTCCCCTCTTCTACCCCAAAACCCCCACCTACCCCCGATTCCCCTCCTAACTAATACACCCTCTCTTCCACTCTCAACACCCATGTTCCATTCTCCTCTCAGCCCTCTGCCCTCAATATCCCTCTCCCTCCCAACCTCTCACCCTCGATCTGACTCTCAGTTTCACTCTATTTCTCAACCACCCCTATACCATTCAGACCCTCCCTAACTTTCAGACTCATTATGCCCTTCCTACCCTCCTAGATGCCCAGACCCCATTTGCCTACCAGGCACTCCCATGCACTCCCCTAGCACCCCCCCTCCCAGACACCCCCACAGCCCCCACTCGCCCCCCAGACACCCCCCAGTACCCCCCAGACCCCCGGTGAAAGGGGGAACTCTGAAACCAGAGTTTCCAAGAAGAGTCTCAAGGTTTGATACACCAATGCTGAAGGGATATCCAATAAAGCAGAAGAGATAAAATAAAGAGTTAGTGAGGCAGACCCAGACATAGTGGCAATAGTGGAAACTAAAATAAATGGCATAATCTCGGATGCAATCTTTCCAGTGGGGTACCAGGTGATAAGAAAAGAAAGGACACCGAGACAGGGAGGAGGCGTGGCACTCCTAATAAAGCGGAAATGGAAGTTTGATTAGCTGGAAAATCCGGGTACCAATGAAAGTTCAAACTCCATACATGGAACTCTGACAGTGGACGGGAAGAAGAGTGTAATCTTGATACTCTACAATCCCCCCACCAAACGTCGAAGGCCCAGGCAGGAGTATGAGGACAGCAACAAGGCATGTATAGATGAACTGCAGAGGGCAGAAGCAATAACGCATAGAATGAGAGAGAAGCTGCTGGTCATGGGGGACCTAAATCACGGAGAGATAGATAGGGAAACAAGGAATCCCCAGGGAGGGGAGGAGACCTGGGGAGCGAAGCTGGTAGACGTTATTGACAGGAATTTCCTAACACAGCATATGAAGGAAGACACTAGGGAAAGAGGAGGGGGATACGCCCAGCCTATTAGACCTCATTTTCACCCAGAATGTAGAAGACATCGAGCATTTGGAACATGAAATACCTTTAGGAGCCAGTGACCATTGTGTCCTAGTCTTTGACTACACGATGGAGCTTAAAATTGTGACCAAACGACAAGAGGTCCGAGAAAGGAGACTTGATTACAGAAAAGGGGACTACAGGAGGATTAGGGACTACCTGGCAGAAGTGCAGTGGGAGGAAGAAATTAGAGGAAAAACAGTGCAAGGTATGATGAACCAAATCATATGGAAATGCAAGGAGGCTGAAGAGAGATTTATTCCAACAGTAAAGGAAAAAAGCAGGAGGGAATATAATAACCCATGGTTTAATAGACAGTATCAGGTAGCAAAAGTGAGAATCAGGAGGGAGTGAAGGAAGTACAGAAGACAAAGGACAGAGGACAAGAGGATTAGATGTAACAGAGCTAAGAACGAATACATTAACATAAGACGAGTGTCGGAAAGAAATTATAAGAATGATATTGCAATCAAAGCGAAAAAGCAACATAAATTACTACATAGCCATATAAGAAGGAAGATGTCGGAAACTGACCAAGTGACAAGACTGAGGAAAACAGAAGGGGCATATACAGAAAGCGACAAGGAAATCTGCGAGGTACTGAATGCACGTTTCCATGTAGTGTTCACGACCAAACCTGAGTGGCTCCTATTGTTAAAAGAGATTATCCCTAGATGAAAGACTATCAGATATAGAGGTGACAGCAGAGGAGGTAATGAAACAGTTGACAACACTGGATGCAACTAAAGCTGTTGGACCAGACAATGTATCACCGTGGATACTAAGAGAGACAGAGCAAGCTCTCAGCGTGCCTCTGGCAATGATTCTTAATGAGTCACTTATGTCGAGTGAATTGCCCAGTTGCTAGAAGGAGGCAAATGTCGTACCGATTTTCAAGAAAGGTGATTGGGAGGAGGCACTTAACTACAGACCCGTATCACTGACAAGCATCCCCTGCAAAATACTTAAAAGAATAATTAGGCTAAGACTTGTTGAGCACCTGGAGAACATTGGGTTTGTAAACAAGCACCAACATGGGTTCTGGACAGGGAAATCATGCCTAACAAACCTTT
>NC_091155.1:5793828-5851328 GCF_040958095.1 Procambarus clarkii
AGAGAGAGAGAGAGAGAGAGAGAGAGAGAGAGAGAGAGAGGGAGAGAGAGAGAGAGAGAGAGAGAGAGAGAGAGAGAGAGAGAGAGAGAGAGAGAGAGAGAGAGAGAGAGAGAGAGGGGGGAGAGAGGGGGGAGAGAGGGGGAGAGAGAGAGTCTGACTTTCCACCCTCTCTCCGATCTCGCCTCTCTCTCTCTCTCTCTCTCTCTCTCTCTCTCTCTCTCTTTCCTTTCTTTTCAAACCCCTTTTCTGCCCCTTTATCTTCCTTCTCCTCCTCTCTCTTTGTCTGTCTTTGTCTCTCTCTCTCTCTCTCTCTGGTTCTATGCCTCTGGTTATTTCTCTAAATCATTCTGTATGACTCAATCTGTCTCGTTCTGCCTCATCCCGTCCCTCGTGTCGCTTACTATCTATCTGTCTGTTTGTCTCTTTCTTATACAAATAAACAAACAATATTGTCACAGGCGTGAGGGGGGCCCGCTGGTAGGATGAGCCCAGCTGTGAGAACTGTTAAAATAAATGTTTTTTTTAGCTTTGAGAAAATGGCGGGGCTTCAGAAAACCTTTCAAGCTATGGGAGGATCTGATGTTTTATGCTACTGTGGTAAATATGATGATTAGAAAACTAATGTTAATTTTCATGAATTCAGTGCATAATGTTTCTGATTAATATTAGACAAAAATGTGTTTTTTTCTTTTTACAATGGAAGGCAGTGCCAAAATTAACTGTGGCACTCGTTACACGCTGTCCCTCTAGAATTCTGGTGAGGCTGACCAGCCTATATTCGTCCCATACCTCAGCCTATTCCTCCTGCATAGTTAAGTGAGGATTGCCGCAAGCCTCTGGCCATTAACATTGGACAAACAATCTCTCTTATACTGAAATATAAAAATGTATATGTGACAGTACGAGTTGGGACACCAGACGCCTGGGGCTAGCCTCACGCAACTCTCCAAGATAACGAAAGTAAATTCCACAACCCACATAAAACCTCCGCTGTCAACAGGCACATTCAACAATCACCGGTAAACTTCCTTAACACATTGACCCCCCCCCCTCCCCAAAATACCCACAGGAAACCGAACCAATCCACAAAAAAACATTACCGCTTTTCAAGCTTCTTTTCTCAACACGACCAAGGAAATGAAAGTCGACAAGCACAATTTCTGGCGAATATCATCTAGTCTCCAAAATATATAAGCGTCTGCCGTCTCTCTTACCCAGCTTTACCTTAGTGTTGGTCTCCACTGAGTCCCTCTCTCTGGAGATCTGAGGAAGTTTAGAGACACGTAAAAGAAGTTCATTCATCTATAAATTATCATACGCATGGCCTCCCATTGTATATCCCGGAGGTCGTAAAGCAAAATATGACACTTGAGAATAAAGTAAATCACAGAAATTTGATTTTCAAGCAGAAATGGATTAGAGACCTTGTTTGCATGTAGGTTATATTGAGAGGTTATCTTGAGATGATTTCGGGGCTTTTTTAGTGTCCCCGCGGCCCGGTCCTCGACCAGGCCTCCACGCCCAGGAAGCAGCCCGTGACAGCTGACTAACACCCAGGTACCTATTTTACTGCTAGGTAACAGGGGCATAGGGTGAAAGAAACTCTGCCCATTGTTTCTCGCCGGCGCCTGGTGTTGGATATTTCCAACACCGAATACAACATTGTTGTATTCTTATTACTTATTACTAACCATACTAAATATTGTAGTAAGTAAAATTAACAACTCGTAGAATTCTCATGTACTAATAATTCATCTGTGCATTAGGCTAGAATTCTCACGTCACCTGACGCCAGTATTGCGTCAGATTTCCTTACAGTAAACACATTATATCCAATTTGTGTGAGAATTAAATACGATTCTCCATAATTAAAGCATTCTGTATGACAACTGATTGCAGAAGAATTATTCTCTAACTAAAAGCCGAATAGAGCGTTAGAATCATAGCATCTACCTCGCGATAGAGTTAACGTCATCAATGAATGCCATGGGGAGACATTAATTCCTCTCCCTTATATATTTACTATTCTTAAATTGGTAAATAATAATAATTTGTTCCTCTAAATAATAAACCCGTCCAGTCTTTAACGTTTCAAGTGCAAATGCGAGAAATATTAATGTTCGAGACAATAATTTGTTTTATGAACGCCGACTCGGCGTGGGTTGGAGGGACGCCATCCTCCTCAGTACGCGGACACGTGCAGAGCCGAAAGGAAGCAACCTGCGCTTACCGTACTCATAAGAATACGCCATTGTCCAGCAAATAGGACAGGTGTTATCCATCCACAGATGAAAGCCGCCACTGTGAGGCGTGAACAACCTTGCAGATAATATTTTCAACTAGTGCTGGTGTTAAATAAGGAGCCCTTTGACTTGGTTCCTGACGACACGTGATCAGCCAGCTGAAACGCATAACTACCCAGGATAGGTTCACTGGAGCCTGGGATGCGAAATACGGCAATCTTAATACTTATACCGTGCCCACAGCTAAGTATTCTTTTATTTGATGCATCAGGTAGAAGTGTGTTAATAGCAGGGTGATTGTTCGTTAAGCAGCGTGATAACACCTAATAACAGGTGATTAAATTGGCCATCTGTAGATTCTTAATATTCTTGAATATAAATTGAGTAGTTAAATCAATTGCTACTGGAAATTATTTATCTTGCAGCACGAGAGAAGAATTCCTCATGCTGCCTTCATCCATGTTAGCCCGTTCAACTCGTTAGTGTACCGAGTCTGGAGATTAAGAGGATTTCTATGGCTTACTAAAGGAATCTCCGTCAAGCTAAGATTTATTTCCTTTTTTCCATTCCTTTGCAATTAATTTGTGCAGAGTGCTTTGAGATTAATGTATGATTTACTGTAACTCATTATTATGCTCATATTTATATTCCCTTTTATGTGAATGATATTAGTTTCAACATTACCTTATAGGATTAGATTATTATTATTTGAATTAGTGAACGAACCACACTAATTCCTGGACATACTTACCTCCAGCAATAACCCCCCAATGTAGGTGTTTGAGGTTTGGTTCTTTAATAATACAGCCCATTAATTATTATGATCATGCTTTCTAGTTATATCCATAGTCACTGGTTTCCTCTAGAAATTATCCAATGATCTGAAATTCTCAGTTTCCCTCTTTACTTTAAAAGCGGGTGGTCCTTCGTAATTTAATTTTACTACATTAATTATTAATTAATCAGAATCAAGCCCAAATATCCCACATTATGGTCCTTATCGAACCGGATAGACATTAAATTTATAATTAAAATATTAACCATTAATAACTAATCCTTGTGTGACAAAAGCTAGACTAACTATTTAATTAATTGTGTCAACTAACAGTGTAACACATCAGTTAGCCTAGATCACACTAACAGCTACCTTATACATAGCTTTAGTGGGTCATAGCTAATTACCCACAACATTTAGACCTACACTTCATACTGAAGTAGAATCTTTAGGTCACCAAGAGCAACAGCTCATAACCTTATATTAATCACTAACACCAATTAAGTGTTAACCATTTAGGCTATACCAATGTTTCAATATATGGCTGTCAGCAGACCGCCCATTATAGCCTGAATCCATGTTATAATTACTGATTCACTCAAGTCAGTGGATCATTAACATTTAGGGATCCAGTATACTCATATAAATTACTGATCTCATACTAGTTAATCATTACTAACCCTGATAATAATTTATTCCATAATTAGGAGTACATTCAGGAGTTAGATAACATTTACGGCAGTAGAATACTTGCCAAACACAATTAATTCTTTTGTGTTCATTTAATTTCTTATACACATAATTACACAAGTGTATATTATATAAAATACAAAAAACCCAAAAACACAGCACAATTATTTGCACATTACTGCACCATAATATAATCTTTGCCAACCTTCAGTAGGTAGCAATTTAGGCTGTGATTGTGTTGAATTTGGCACAAGCACAGACTAAATATAGTTGTAGTTTCTCAAGTAGAGATTCTCACGACTAGGCTTGAGCTAGTTAGTGACACATATATTATTCCTTTGTGCTGACCCTATCAAGGGTGGGATTAACCATTTATTGTGTAATTATTTTATTGCATATTTCTATGAATGTCTTTGAGTGTTACTGTAAGTCTACTACCCATCCGAGGCTGATTTAGAAGAGCTAAGCTGAGGAACACCTGTAGTGAGACCAAGGTACCACTCAAATCTTAGTTGCTTATTATTAGGTAGGTAGCTAACCTCTAAATGAGGTAAATTACAACCAGCCTCAAGAAATATTAGGCTGTCAATACTTATACCTGCTCTACATCAAGGAGCAGACACTATAGCTATACCACTAGCTACATAAGCCCTATCAGGCTCAATTTACCACAAGAATGAATCCTTTAGAAAGGAACGCAAGATTCTTGACAGCTCTTCAACGTCCTTTAGGAAAATTGCTTATGAAATGTCATTTCTGTGTCGAAACTGACCCAGGTGACGTCTACAGACTAGCAAGTTACATAAGGTACGCCAACCAAAAATATGATCATTTAAAGACTGTAATCGAGTCCCACAGGAATTTACTCCAAGTCGGTCATACTGTCTCAGACCACTTACGTCTAACAGAATCTGATCTTGATAACTATGAACATTCTGTTCAAACCAGTTTAGACCGATATAAGGAGGTGCTTGCGAGACAATATATTCCCGAGTGGGTGGATCAGATCATTAATAGACCTGTATCCAAGTCAACACTCAGTTCAGATGAAATACCTGAACTACATCAAGACGAGGAGAATCCTCTAATCAATACGGATCACTACACAGGATCCACAACTGAAGTTCAACCTTCATTTTCTAACCTCTCATCTAATACAGCTTCATGTGATGATTTGTTTACAGAGTCTGACCAATTTTCAGACCACTCTTCTCAATGTTCCCTGGGTTCTATAAGTTCAATACATAAAACTACTGAATTAACTAGCTTATCACAAGAACCCAGAGAAACAAGTGAAGCTGCAGATGAAACAAGTGAAGCTGCAATGATCAGTGAATCTGAACCAGAAAATGATAAAGCTAATGCTGCAGCAGCAGTCGAAGCTGTAATCAAAGCTGAGGCTAAGCAAGAAGCCTTAAGCAACACAAGTAATGGTCACAATTGCTCACAACAGCCTTCTGAAGTAAGTGCTAACAATGAGAAGACTATTATAAACCTTGTACACCAATTATTAAATTTATCTTCGCCAGAGCAATCAGTTGACTCTTTACAAGCCTTTAGTTTTCAGCTTGAGTCACTGATAAATTCTTTCAGTAAAGAGGTGGACCACCCAACTACTGAGTGGATGACTAAAATTATCATCCAAAGAAAATTGTCTGGTGACACACTTAATAAATTATATGTATGCCAGAATGGTAATACCCTGTCAATGCAGGATATATTTACAGGTTTGCGTAATATGAGCAATCATACAGCAGGCCAAGCAATTAATGCTAAATCTGAATGCACCAAAACTGTACCTACATCAGTTTCCTTGCCTGAAACTCCTAAAGTGACACTGTCACTAGGTAACCAAGGTGCTAATAATCAATGTAACCAAAATCAGTCAAATACTGATTTATCAGTGAGGCCTAAGAGTCCCACAGGTGCTCCTAAGAGACCTAATAGTCCAAAGAGCACTGCTAATAATTCCACAGGTGCTCCTAAGAGACCTAATAGTCCAAAGAGCACCCCCAATGACTCCACAGGTGCTCCTAAGAAACCTAATAGTCCAAAGAGCACTCCCAAGAGCCTCTTAATGGTTCCCAGAGTACACCAAGTACTCACAAGAGAATAAATAACAAGCAAATGCAAACAGCAAAACCATCACAACCTGCAAATACTGTTTTACCTAAACCAGTAACCCCTAAACGATCTGTAGGATGGGGAATGTGCTTGTTTTGCAATCAAAAACATTCTCTGTACAAATGTACTAATTATCCTAATTGAGACACAAGAGTCAGACGACTCAAACAGTTACACAAATGTACTAGGTGTCTCAAACCACATAATGTTAACAGCTGTGACACCCCACTGAACACCTGCAATAGGTGTAGAAGGGGCAAGCATCATGCTGCACTGTGCAAATTAGTTAGTACTAATTATGTCAACCCTAGAATAGGACGTAGAGAATCTACACCAGTACAGTGCTGCAAGGTGCGAGATGTGTACAGCGTAACTTCACAAGCATCTCAAGTGGATGCTGCTTTGCCTACTGCCCAACTTCAAGTGAAGAACAGAGGAGCCAAGATCACCATACGTGGACTATTTGATCAAGGTTCCCAGAGAACTTTCATTACTCAAAGGGCAGCAGAGGCACTTAATTTACAACCAATAGGACAGGTAAAATTAAACTTGTCAGGGTTCATGATAAATCGAGGAACCCATGAATACTCAGTAGTTCAACCGCTTGTACGACTAGGTAGTCATGCCAAGGCTGTCCAAGCCATTGTTGTAGATCAAATACCTTTAGACTTAAACATTAAGGGTCTGGGGTACACAGCCCACTTCCTGCAGGAACGTGAAATTAATTTGGCTGACAACAAATTAATGTCTGACCGCCTTAACAATGTAGATGTACTAGTAGGAGCCGATTGGATTCCGTCCTCTGCCTCTGGGGGGCGTGGACGTCGGGCTCTGGCTGCCAGTAGCTGTTTGTCGCTGACTGGTGGTGGTTGCTCGTTGCTGCGGGGCGCCAGCTGACTGCGGCGGAGGTCAGCAATATGGCGGCGGCTGGTGGTGGCCGCGTCCGCCGTGTGAATACTGCTCGGCTGGAGTTCTCTGCACCGGTGGATTGGGAACTAGTGGCGGCTGCGCTTTTGGATGTCCTTCAGGTGGATGTTAAAGATCTCCTTGGTCTCGAGAAATTTTCTCCCACTCGCGTGGCGGTGACGTTTGCCACGTCACCTGGATACGAGCGGTTTGTGGGGTGTTGGAACGAGCGGACGACTCCCCTTCCTCATTCGGCTGTGTCTGTGACTGTCTCTGATCCGTGGGGTCCACTGACCTTTGTGAGCGTGCACGGGGTACCTGTTACGTTTCCAGAGGTGGAGCTTTCTTCTGTGTTTACGAGGTATGGTATGGTGTTGCGTCATCGGTACAACTTGTTTAGTGCCGGGCGGCTGCGGGGCCTCCGGCTGGGTACTCGCACGCTGCATATGCGCCTCAAGGAGCCCATCCCCTCCAAGGTTATGTGCTGTGGTCTTCCGTTCCGGGTTTTCTATCCAGGGCAGGCCCGCACGTGCTTCCGCTGTGGGGAGGAGGGCCATGACGCTGCCCAGTGTGAGATTCCTCGACTGGAGACTGCTTCTGTATTCAGTGTGGGGGATTTTCCCCCCCTCCGTGAGGATGGTGCATCCCTGGCTGGTCCTCGGCGTGGGGGTGTGAATGGTGGGGCACCTGTGACTGTTGTGCCTGGTGGTGCACCTGCGACTGTTGTGCCTGGTGGTGCACCTGCGACTGGTGTGCCTGGTGGTGCACCTGCGACTGCTGTGCCTGGTGGTGCACCTGCGACTGCTGTGCCTGGTGGTGCACCTGCGTCTGCTGTGCCTGGTGGTGCACCTGCGTCGGCTGTGCCTGGTGGTGCACTTGCGACTGCTGTGCCTGGTGGTGCACCTGCGACTGCTGTACCTGGTGGTGCACCTGCGCCTGTTGTGCATGGTGGTGCACCTGCGACTGCTGTGCCTGGTGGTGCACCTGCGACTGCTGTGCCTGGTGGTGCACCTGCGACTGCTGTGCCTGGTGGTGCACCTGCGACTGCTGTGCCTGGTGGTGCACCTGCGACTGCTGTGCCTGGTGGTGCACCTGCGACTGTTGTGCCTGGTGGTGCACCTGCGACTGATGTGCCTGCTGGTTCGTCTGTGCCTATCGTGTCTTCTGTGCCAGCTGTGGTGGAGGACGTGGCTGCTCCTGATTCCCGTCTTCTCCTTCCGGTGGATGTGGAGGTGCATCCTGTTCCTGGTGCTTCGTTGGTGAATGGGCGAGGTGTTGGGAGTGTCGTCTCGGTGCCTCCCGTTGTAGGCGATGCTTTCACTGAGGGTGATGGGAGCGTCGTCGTTGGTGCCGGCGTTCCTGTTGCATGCATTGCGAGTCCGCCTACTGCTCCCCCTGCGGGTGCGTGCCATGAGGGGGCGTTGACCTCCCATGCTCCTCGCCGGAAGCGCGTTGCGGGGGCGCGCTCACGCAGTCGAGAGCCCCCTGGCAAACGGATTGAGGCTTCGCGGAGTTGTGCCTTGGGTGGTGCCCCCCCTCCTCCTCCTAATTCTCCTGTGTCTGATATGGATTCCGGAAGTGATGCAGTGCCGGTTGGCAGCAAGAATTCCTCGTCGGTGGTGGACGTTGGTGATACCTGGTCAGTGGCAGCGGGGTCTCGGCGTGCTTCGCTGGGTGATGCCGGCACTGTCCGCCTCCTGCGGGATCAGAGGCCAGGCATTATGGTGGATTCCCCGACGGTGGAACGGCGGCAGTTTGAGCCTCGGGATGCTGACGGCGCCTCTGCAGTGGGTGGCTCTGTGCCCTCTGGTGGTCCTGGAGGGGCTGGGGGTCATTAATAGGTTCGATGGCGCCTGCTATTGTTTGTGCGTCTTTGAATGTTCGTGGTCTGAATGCTTTGGCGGTCCAATTGGGCCTTGTGGATGTGCTTCGGGAGCAGCGGGTGGATGTGGCTCTGATCCAAGAGCACAATGTTCGGGATGTGTCTGTGTTGCAGGGGTTGTGTGCTGAGTATCATGTTGTGCTGAACCCGCCGAGGACGTCCTTTGGGGGAACGCTGATGTTGTTTTCGCGGAGGGCATCCATTTCCGTGCTTCACACGGAAATGGATGAAGATGGGCGGGTCTTGTTTGTTCGGGCTGAGTATTTGGGGGTTGTGATTCCGTTCTTGACAGTGTACGCCCCTTCTGGGGTGGCGCATCGTCAGGACCGGGAGCTGTTTTTTCGGGAGGGGCTTTTGCCATACCTGCGGCATGATACGCGGGATTTGATCTTTGGGGGGGATTTTAATTGTGTTACGAGTGTGAGGGATTGCTCTAGTGCTCACCCTCGGAATGTTTCGGCCGCTTTAATTGAGGTTTTGCGTGCGTGCGGGTTTCGCGATGCGGCTGTTTTGTGTGGCGGCTCGTTGGAGTATACCTTCGCTGCGCGTGGGGCGAGTTCTAGGTTGGATAGGTTCTATGTTTCTGGTGGGGAGTGTTCGGTTTTTGATTTTCGCACGGTCCCGGTGGCTTTCTCGGATCATTGTATGGTGGTTGTACGGGTTGGTGTCCGGAGTCAGGTGCGGGTGGGGCCTGGGTGGTGGAAACTCAATTGTCGGTTGTTGCGTTGTCCACGTATTTGTGCGCAGTTTCGGGCCTGGTGGGTTGGCATCGTTGCCCGGAAGGCTGATTTCTCCTCTTTGTTCGTTTGGTGGGAGTGGTGTAAGGTGGAGTGTCGGAGGTTTTTTGGGATTGTTGCTAAGCGGGAGGCTGCCGGGAGGTTTGGTCTGCTGCGGTTCCTTCAGGCGCGTTTGTCTTCTTTATATGTGCGGTTGAATGCTGGGGTTGACTGCTTTAGTGAGATTGCTGAGTGTAAGGAGCGTATTTGTGATTTGCGTGCGGTGTTGGCTGACGGTGTTCGCGTGCGTGCTCGTGTAGCTGAGCGGGTGGATGGGGAGAGGCTCTCTCCCTTTCTTTTAGGGAGGGAGAAGGCTGCTAGGGGTTCCGTTCTTCTCCAGGGCCTTCGGCGGCCTGATGGGTCTGTGCTTTCTAGCACAGAGGGTGTTCTGCTTACCGCACGGCGGGAGTTGGAGGCCCTCTATGGGGAGGTGCATGGTGATAGTGTGCTCGCGGGTTCCTTTTTGGACAGGTGCTTTCCCGGTTTGTCGCGCTCGGAGTGTGCCCGGTTGGTGCAGGATGTTTCCACGGTGGAGCTCCTGGAGGTGGTTCGGTCGTTTCGTTCTGGGAGAGTGCCGGGTGCGGATGGCCTGCCCATTGAGTTCTACCTTACCTTTTGGGATGTGCTGGGGGGGGTGCTTTTGGAAGTGGTGCAGGCGTGTTTGCGTTTGGGTGCTCTGCCTGATTCCTTCTGTGACGGGATCGTGCGGCTACTCCCGAAGCCGGGCGATTTGCAGTTGTTTTCCAATTGGAGGCCTATTACGCTCTTAAATGTTGATTATAAAATTCTTTCTAAGGTTTTAGCGCGTCGATGTCGGGGTGTCGTTGCGTCGGTGGTCTCTATGGAGCAATTTTGTGGTGTGCCTGGCCGTGCCCTGATGCATTGCAATGCCTTACTTCGTGACGTGCTTCTCTATGCGTCCGAGTATCGGCTTTCGGCGGCTATGATCAGCTTGGACTGGTCCAAGGCCTTTGATCGGGTGTCTTTAGAGTTTGTTTTTAGTGCTATGGAGAGGCTTGGGTTTCCGGTGGTGTTTGTGGGGTGGATCCGTTTGTTGTATGTCCGGAGTCGCAGTCGCGTTTGTGTGAATGGGTTTTTTAGCTCATTTTTTCCTATTTGCCGTTCCGTTCGTCAGGGGTGTCCCATGTCCATGCTTTTGTATGTGATTTTTCAGGAACCTCTTTTTCGGGCGGTGAAAGCGTGTTCCTTGATCGTGCCTCCTTGTCTGCCGTCCGGTCTCCGGCTACCCGTTTGCGGGTATGCTGACGACACCATTCTATTTGTAGCTTCGGAGGGTTCTGTTGAAGCTGTCCAGGACGTTCTCCTGCGGTTTGAGTCCGCTACGGGGGCCGTTCTTAATCGGGCGAAGTCGGGGTTGATGGGGATCGGTGAGTGGGCCTCCCGCCTGGTGTGGGATAGGTCGTGGTTTCCGGTGGTCTCCTCGATTCGGGTTCTTGGGATTACTTGGTTTGCCTCCTATGATCGCTCCTTGGAGTGGAATTGGGGTGCTGTCTCTCGGTCGGTTGGTGTTGCAGTTGGCCTTTTGTCGCGTCGTCCCTTGACGATTTATCAGAGGGGGCTGCTTGTTGCGTGTAAGGTCTTGTCGCGTGTCTGGTTTGTGGCTCGATGTTTCCCGTTGGATCGTCGGAAGGCCTTGAGTTTGGAGAGTGTGGTGTATAGATATGTATGGTGTGGGCGTTATCAACCGGTGCGCCGTTCAACGTTGGTGTTAGGGGTGAGAGAGGGGGGTGTTGGCATTCCTGACGTTTTCACGAAGGCCAAGGCCCTCTTCTGGGTCTCGTTGCGTCGGGGGCTGGCTCTCGGTGGGGGGTTGAATACGCTGGGTGTGTTTTTCTGCTCGCTTCGCTTCAGTTTTTTGGTTGATTTGGGGGTTTGTCAGGAGGTGGCCTTGGTTACCCCCCCTGTTTATTCTTGGGCCGTGGGGATTCTTCGGGAGCTCTGCCGCCATCCTGGGTTTCTGTCTTTCTCGTGCAAGGCTGTGTATGGGGTGTTGTTGCCCCGGGTGCGGCCTCGAGTGGAGGGCTTGTTCCCGTGTTGGGATTGGGGTGGTATCTGGTCGTGTTTGGGGGCACGGTTCTTGGCGCCTCAGCAGCGTGAATTGCTGTTTCGGGTTCTGCATTTGTCGCTGGCGACAAATGAGCGGTTGTGTATGCTTGGCTTGCGTGATTCTGGGGCGTGTGCTCACTGTGGTTTATGTGAATCGCAGGTGCATGTACTTTATTTTTGTGTCCGGTTACAGGGGTTGGTGGACTGGTTTCGGGATGTCCTGGAGGTGTTTTGTGGTCCGGGTTGTCGGGGTGATGTTTTGCAATTTTTGTTTTTGTATTTTCCGGCTTATCCGCAGCGGGTGCGTAATACATTGTGTGTTTTGGTTGCTGATTATGTGTTTTGTGTGTGGGTTGGGAGGCGGGAGGGTTTTGGGATCGCCCGAATTTTAGGATTTTTACGGGGGCGCATGCGGTTTACCTGGTGGTGGTTGCAGCGCGCTTTTCCGGAGGAGTTTGGTCGGTGGTTCACAGATGCCTATGTTCGTGGGGTTGCCTTTGGGTCGGCGGGTGCCTTGGTGGCAAGGTGATGTTCTCGGCTTGGGTGGGGTTGGGGTGTTGATGGGGGGGGTTTAGAGGGGTTGGGGGGTTTCGGGGTTTGCTTTGCTATGCGCTCCCTTTCCGCTTCTTGGGGTGTCCTTGGCGGGGGTTGCGTGTGTTTGTGTGTCTCCCCCCTTGAGATGCTGCTGCTCCTGTGTGTGTGTGGTGTGTTTTCCGTACCTCCGGGTGCCGGTTGTGTCCGTATGCGTGTGGGTGTGTGATTTTGAGGGGGTTTTGGCTCCTGCGTGGGCCTGGGTTTTCTGCTGTACTGTTTTCTACTGTTCCTTTTGTGGCCGTGTTTCGCTTTGGCCTGTAACCCTTTATTTTGCGTGCTTGGGTGCAGTGTGGTGTGGTGTGGGTGGTATGAGTGTGTTTGTCTTGTTGTTTAGAGTGTGTTTAGTGTGCGTGTACATAATTTCTTCTTATTTAGTGTATATCATTTTCCTGGGTAGCGCGTGTATGATCCTATGCTCCTTTGTTCTTCTGTGTGTGTGGTAGGCGTGGTTTTGTGCACGTGATTCTATATCCACGTCTGTGTATGTTTATGTTATTGGTTCCAGGTGTGTTTCAATGTTATTTATGTCCTTTATTGTTAATTTATTTTTCATGTAATTTTCTTGGCCATGTTCTGTGTTGCTATGTAGATATGAACTGTTTAGCCTATTGTTTCCATGTACTGTTTTAGCACTTATTTCCCTGTACTGTTTAGCCCATTGCTTCAATGCGTTTTCATTTTGTTCAGCGCTTGTGTTTGTTTTGCGGTTCCTGTTATTGTTTAGTGTACAGACTGTTTATTCCTGTGTACTGTTACTTCATTGGTGTACTTGATGTGTACAGGTTTGCGTTGTTTTGTGTGTTCTTGTAATTTGTGTAATTTATAAAAATAAAGAAAAAAAAAAAAAAAAAAAAGTAGGAGCCGACTACTATTACCAGTTCATAACTGGACATGTTAAACGATTGGGAATGAATATGCTCCAATCTGCAGGAGGCTACTTACTTACTGGTAAAGTTCTGAATGTGAACAAGCCTAAACCTGCCAACAATAATAAATTAGTCAGCAGTAAATCAATTCTCCAGCAGCAAGCTAAAGGGAGAAACACAGCTGAGTAATAAACTCAGATTGAATGTAGTGCAATTGATACTCGCCGAGATGTTTCATAGCTCTCAGTGAAAACCAATGGTCCGTACTCAAACAAGTACAAGTCACAGCGACCAAGCTATTGAATTCACTGCAGACCTAGAATTATTCTCGACAAGTAGTAGTTGACCACACTCAGTCTTCCTAGTTAAAATGTAATGTTAGGCTAGAGAATCTAGTACTCCCTAGGAATTAATAATGTTAGGCTAGAGAATCTAGCACTCAATGCCACTGGCATTTCCTGAATTTAGTAATTCTATGAAGTCATCAAGCAACTTCAGTAATTACAAATTCACTAGGACCACTGGTCCACTATACTTGCGCTTAAAGGTTTGCCAAGAAAACCTTCTTAATACCATGTTTTCTGCACTAAGAGTTAGTGATAAATACTTGCATTAATTGTTTGAGTTGTTTTTTTCTTTCGTTTCTGCTTATTTAGTGTAGGAGCGCAGCACGAACAAACTTGCAAACTTACTAATATGTAAGTGAATTTACAGAGAACTAATATGTTTAATGCATTATCGTTAAACATTAGCATTGTTAATTAACATGCTTCCTGAGCTTAATATAGCTCACCTTAGAATTAACGTAATAATATGAGTGCTCGTTCACCATATTGGCGAGTTTATTGTCATGGCGAGCTTAATATTGCTCGCCATGACAATTGAAGGACAAAACTCCACCTCGTTAATTCGAGTTCACTGAACTCACCCTGTTAACTGTTAACGAGCTCACTGCAGCTCACCCGGTTAACACTGCTAACGAGCTCACTGTAGCTCACCCTGTCAACACTGTTGACGAGTTCACTGAACTCACCCTTTTAACTGTTAACGAGCTCACTGTAGCTCACCCTGTCAACACTGTTGACGAGTTCACTGTAACTCACCCTGTTAGCACTGCTAACGAGCTCAATGTAGCTCACCCTGTCAACACTGTTGACGAGTTCACTGCAACTCACCCTGTGAGCACTGCTAACGAGCTCAATGTAGCTCACCCTGTCAACACTGTTGACGAGTTCACTGCAACTCACCCTGTTAGCACTGCTAACGAGCTCAATGTAGCTCACCCTGTTGACGAGTTCACTGCAACTCACCCTGTTAGCACTGCTAACGAGCTCACTGCAGCTCACCCTGTCAACGAGTTCACTGTAACTCACCCTGTTAGCACTGCTAACGAGCTCACTGTAGCTCACCCTGTCAACACTGTTGACGAGTTCACTGCAACTCACCCTGTTAGCACTGTTAACGAGCTCACTGTAGCTCACCCTGTTGACGAGTTCACTGTAACTCACCCTGTTAGCACTGCTAACGAGCTCACTGTAGCTCACCATGTTCACGAGTTCACTATAGCTCGACTTGTTAATGAGCTCAATACTGCTCACAATGTTAATTCGAGTACATTTTTGCTCACAATTAGCTTAGTCCCTTACTTAGGTAGGTTAGAAATTCAAACCATTTAGTTAGGTAGATTTAGGGACTTTAGTTAGTGTCAACTGAGTACTAGCCTAATCTGTACTCACCATTAATTACCGTTGACTATACTTATAGAGACTGATTTAATAAACTCAAATTCACATAAAGGTGATTTCGTATTAACAAGTTTACAGTGTCAAGCCTATGAGCTGCCATTTAATTAGCTCATAAGTCAGAATGACTAGGCTACTAATCTCACTGTCGACTCAGAATTTTCCTTGATTTTACTGAATAAACTTTTCAGTTCTCTACTTTTCTATTATTTTAGCTAGTTAGCAAATTAGTTGTACCATCAGTCAGCATGACTACTGCACGGCAGTGCACATTAAATTCAACTTCCTCATTTGAATTTGAGGTGATCGTGATGCTGCGTGATGTTATTGTCTAGTAACTCAATAGTTACAAGTCACAGCGACCCTAGACAGTGACCTTACTGTGGTGTCATAGTCTCCTTGATCTTAAATGACTAATAACACTTTACTGTATAATCATACAATAGTGTTATCAGTTCTTAGGAACTTATTCTGAGTTTACCTACGATTCAGCAGCTACGTAATGCACCATTACATGTCACCGAGACCCTAGTTGTTGAGTTTATTGTGAGCTTTAGAGTGTTCCTGATTACCGATAACTTAATAATTTAATGTTTCAATATTTCATGCATGTTTCCACTAAGGGAAATTGCAAGCCTATTACAACTCTGAGGAAGAGTAATTTCCTTCACATCTCACTTAGATAACTATGATGAAACTACGATGTGATATCACGTAACGAAACATTACACGTCACTATGACCCAGGATATCGCATCACCGTAGATTCTGTTAGTTTAAATTGGGAGAGTTGAATTTTATAAATATTGTGTAGGCTACAAACAACATGGTTCATTTGACATATAAATAGCAAGACTCAAGTTCTTGTAAGTCCTTGATAAATCCGGGACGTTCGTTATGTGTGTACTAACATACTAATGTATTAATCTTAATATCACTTCGGGATAGGTCAGTACAACACAGTACACTGCGACCCTAAGATCCTCCCCCCGGAGTTATGTTGGATATTTCCAACACCGAATACAACATTGTTGTATTCTTATTACTTATTACTAACCATACTAAATATTGTAGTAAGTAAAATTAACAACTCGTAGAATTCTCATGTACTAATAATTCATCTGTGCATTAGGCTAGAATTCTCACGTCACCTGACGCCAGTATTGCGTCAGATTTCCTTACAGTAAACACATTATATCCAATTTGTGTGAGAATTAAATACGATTCTCCATAATTAAAGCATTCTGTATGACAACTGATTGCAGAAGAATTATTCTCTAACTAAAAGCCGAATAGAGCGTTAGAATCATAGCGTCTACCTCGCGATAGAGTTAACGTCATCAATGAATGCCATGGGGAGACATTAATTCCTCTCCCTTATATATTTACTATTCTTAAATTGGTAAATAATAATAATTTGTTCCTCTAAATAATAAACCCGTCCAGTCTTTAACGTTTCAAGTGCAAATGCGAGAAATATTAATGTTCGAGACAATAATTTGTTTTATGAACGCCGACTCGGCGTGGGTTGGAGGGACGCCATCCTCCTCAGTACGCGGACACGTGCAGAGCCGAAAGGAAGCAACCTGCGCTTACCGTACTCATAAGAATACGCCATTGTCCAGCAAATAGGACAGGTGTTATCCATCCACAGATGAAAGCCGCCACTGTGAGGCGTGAACAACCTTGCAGATAATATTTTCAACTAGTGCTGGTGTTAAATAAGGAGCCCTTTGACTTGGTTCCTGACGACACGTGATCAGCCAGCTGAAACGCATAACTACCCAGGATTGGTTCACTGGAGCCTGGGATGCGAAATACGGCAAACTTAATACTTATACAGTGCCCACAGCTAAGTATTCTTTTATTTGATGCATCAGGTAGAAGTGTGTTAATAGCAGGGTGATTGTTCGTTAAGCAGCGTGATAACACCTAATAACAGGTGATTAAATTGGCCATCTGTAGATTCTTAATATTCTTGAATATAAATTGAGTAGTTAAATCAATTGCTACTGGAAATTATTTATCTTGCAGCACGAGAGAAGAATTCCTCATGCTGCCTTCATCCATGTTAGCCCGTTCAACTCGTTAGTGTACCGAGTCTGGAGATTAAGAGGATTTCTATGGCTTACTAAAGGAATCTCCGTCAAGCTAAGATTTATTTCCTTTTTTCCATTCCTTTGCAATTAATTTGTGCAGAGTGCTTTGAGATTAATGTATGATTTACTGTAACTCATTATTATGCTCATATTTATATTCCCTTTTATGTGAATGATATTAGTTTAAACATTACCTTTTAGGATTAGATTATTATTATTTGAATTAGTGAACGAACCACACTAATTCCTGGACGTACTTACCTCCAGCAATAACCCCCCAATGTAGGTGTTTGAGGTTTGGTTCTTTAATAATACAGCCCATTAATTATTATTATGATCATGCTTTCTAGTTATATTCATAGTCACTGGTTTCCTCTAGAAATTATCCAATGATCTGAAATTCTCAGTTTCCCTCTTTACTTTAAAAGCGGGTGGTCCTTCGTAATTTAATTTTACTACATTAATTATTAATTAATCAGAATCAAGCCCAAATATCCCACATTATGGTCCTTATCGAACCGGATAGACATTAAATTTATAATTAAAATATTAACCATTAATAACTAATCCTTGTGTGACAAAAGCTAGACTAACTATTTAATTAATTGTGTCAACTAACAGTGTAACACATCAGTTAGCCTAGATCACACTAAGCTACCTTATACATAGCTTTAGTGGGTCATAGCTAATTGCCCACAACATTTAGACCTACACTTCATACTGAAGTAGAATCTTTAGGTAACCAAGAGCAACAGCTCATAACCTTATATTAATCACTAGCACCAATTAAGTGTTAACCATTTAGGCTATACCAATGTTTCAATATATAACTGTCAGCAGACCGCCCATTATAGCCTGAATCCATGTTATAATTACTGATTCACTCAAGTCAGTGGATCATTAACATTTAGGGATCCAGTATACTCATATAAATTACTGATCTCATACTAGTTAATCATTACTAACCCTGATAATAATTTATTCCATAATTAGGAGTACATTCAGGAGTTAGATAACATTTACGGCAGTAGAATACTTGCCAAACACAATTAATTCTTTTGTGTTCATTTAATTTCTTATACACATAATTACACAAGTGTCTATTATATAAAATAAAAAAAAAAAAAAACACAGCACAATTATTTGCACATTACTGCACCATAATATAATCTTTGCCAACCTTCAGTAGGTAGCAATTTAGGCTGTGATTGTGTTGAATTTGGCACAAGCACAGACTAAATATAGTTGTAGTTTCTCAAGTAGAAATTCTCACGACTAGGCTTGAGCTAGTTAGTGACACATATATTATTCCTTTGTGCTGACCCTATCAAGGGTGGGATTAACCATTTATTGTGTAATTATTTTATTGCATATTTCTATGTATGTCTTTGAGTGTTACTGTAAGTCCACTACCCATCCGAGGCTGATTTAGAAGAGCTAAGCTGAGGAACACCTGTAGTGAGACCAAGGTACCACTCAAATCTTAGTTGCTTATTATTAGGTAGGTAGCTAACCTCTAAATGAGGTAAATTACAACCAGCCTCAAGAAATATTAGGCTGTCAATACTTATACCTGCTCTACATCAAGGAGCAGACACTATAGCTATACCACTAGCTACATAAGCCCTATCAGGCTCAATTTACCACAAGAATGAATCCTTTAGAAAGGAACGCAAGATTCTTGACAGCTCTTCAACGTCCTTTAGGAAAACTGCTTATGAAATGTCATTTCTGTGTCGAAACTGACCCAGGTGACGTCTACAGACTAGCAAGTGACATAAGGTACGCCAACCAAAAATATGATCATTTAAAGACTGTAATCGAGTCCCACAGGAATTTACTCCAAGTCGGTCATACTGTCTCAGACCACTTACGTCTAACAGAATCTGATCTTGATAACTATGAACATTCTGTTCAAACCAGTTTAGACCGATATAAGGAGGTGCTTGCGAGACAATATATTCCCGAGTGGGTGGATCAGATCATTAATAGACCTGTATCCAAGTCAACACTCAGTTCAGATGAAATACCTGAACTACATCAAGACGAGGAGAATCCTCTAATCAATACGGATCACTACACAGGATCCACAACTGAAGTTCAACCTTCATTTTCTAACCTCTCATCTAATACAGCTTCATGTGATGATTTGTTTACAGAGTCTGACCAATTTTCAGACCACTCTTCTCAATGTTCCCTGGATTCTATAAGTTCAATACATAAAACTACTGAATTAACTAGCTTATCACAAGAACCCAGAGAAACAAGTGAAGCTGCAGATGAAACAAGTGAAGCTGCAATGATCAGTGAATCTAACCCAGAAAATGATAAAGCTAATGCTGCAGCAGCAGTCGAAGCTGTAATCAAAGCTGAGGCTAAGCAAGAAGCCTTAAGCAACACAAGTAATGGTCACAATTGCTCACAACAGCCTTCTAAAGTAAGTGCTAACAATGAGAAGACTATTATAAACCTTGTACACCAATTATTAAATTTATCTTCGCCAGAGCAATCAGTTGACTCTTTACAAGCCTTTAGTTTTCAGCTTGAGTCACTGATAAATTCTTTCAGTAAAGAGGTGGACCACCCAACTACTGAGTGGATGACTAAAATTATCATCCAAAGAAAATTGTCTGGTGACACACTTAATAAATTATATGTATGCCAGAATGGTAATACCCTGTCAATGCAGGATATATTTACAGGTTTGCGTAATATGAGCAATCATACAGCAGGCCAAGCAATTAATGCTAAATCTGAATGCACCAAAACTGTACCTACATCAGTTTCCTTGCCTGAAACTCCTAAAGTGACACTGTCACTAGGTAACCAAGGTGCTAATAATCAATGTAACCAAAATCAGTCAAATACTGATTTATCAGTGAGGCCTAAGAGTCCCACAGGTGCTCCTAAGAGACCTAATAGTCCAAAGAGCACTGCTAATAATTCCACAGGTGCTCCTAAGAGACCTAATAGTCCAAAGAGCACCCCCAATGACTCCACAGGTGCTCCTAAGAGACCTAATAGTCCAAAGAGCACTCCCAAGAGCCTCTTAATGGTTCCCAGAGTACACCAAGTACTCACAAGAGAATAAATAACAAGCAAATGCAAACAGCAAAACCATCACAACCTGCAAATACTGTTTTACCTAAACCAGTAACCCCTAAACGATCTGTAGGATGGGGAATGTGCTTGTTTTGCAATCAAAAACATTCTCTGTACAAATGTACTAATTATCCTAATTGAGACACAAGAGTCAGACGACTCAAACAGTTACACAAATGTACTAGGTGCCTCAAACCACATAATGTTAACAGCTGTGACACCCCACTGTCCCCTGAGTGGACACCGAACCTGTCCCCAGAGGCCCACATCAAAAGAATATCATCAGCGGCATATGCTAGACTTGCCAACATAAGAACTGCCTTCAGAAACTTGTGTAAGGAATCTTTCAGAACCCTGTATACCACTTATGTAAGACCAATCCTGGAGTATGCAGCTTCAGCCTGGAGTCCATACCTAGTTAAACACAAGACAAAGTTAGAGAAGATTCAGCGGTATGCCACCAGGCTCGTCCCGGAACTGAGAGGATTGAGCTACGAGGAAAGGCTAAAAGAGCTGAACCTCACATCCCTGGAAGACAGAAGAGTAAGGGGAGACATGATAACCACCTACAAAATTCTCAGGGGAATTGACAGGGTGGACAAAGACAAACTCTTCAGCACGGGTGGGACACGAACAAGGGGACACAGGTGGAAACTTAGTACCCAGATGAGCCACAGAGACGTTAGAAAGAATTTTTTCAGTGTCAGAGTAGTTAATAAATGGAATGCACTAGGAAGTGATGTGGTGGAGGCTGACTCCATACACAGTTTCAAATGTAGGTATGATAGAGCCCAGTAGGCTCAGGAATCTGTACACCAGTTGATTGACAGTTGAGAGGCGGGACCAAAGAGCCAAAGCTCAACCCCCGCAAGCACAATTAGGTGAGTACTGAACACCTGCAATAGGTGTAGAAGGGGCAAGCATCATGCTGCACTGTGCAAATTAGTTAGTACTAATTATGTCAACCCTAGAATAGGACGTAGAGAATCTACACCAGTACAGTGCTGCAAGGTGCGAGATGTGTACAGCGTAACTTCACAAGCATCTCAAGTGGATGCTGCTTTGCCTACTGCCCAACTTCAAGTGAAGAACAGAGGAGCCAAGATCACCATACGTGGACTATTTGATCAAGGTTCCCAGAGAACTTTCATTACTCAAAGGGCAGCAGAGGCACTTAATTTACAACCAATAGGACAGGTAAAATTAAACTTGTCAGGGTTCATGATAAATCGAGGAACCCATGAATACTCAGTAGTTCAACCGCTTGTACGACTAGGTAGTCATGCCAAGGCTGTCCAAGCCATTGTTGTAGATCAAATACCTTTAGACTTAAACATTAAGGGTCTGGGGTACACAGCCCACTTCCTGCAGGAACGTGAAATTAATTTGGCTGACAACAAATTAATGTCTGACCGCCTTAACAATGTAGATGTACTAGTAGGAGCCGACTACTATTACCAGTTCATAACTGGACATGTTAAACGATTGGGAATGAATATGCTCCAATCTGCAGGAGGCTACTTACTTACTGGTAAAGTTCTGAATGTGAACAAGCCTAAACCTGCCAACAATAATAAATTAGTCAGCAGTAAATCAATTCTCCAGCAGCAAGCTAAAGGGAGAAACACAGCTGAGTAATAAACTCAGATTGAATGTAGTGCAATTGATACTCGCCGAGATGTTTCATAGCTCTCAGTGAAAACCAATGGTCCGTACTCAAACAAGTACAAGTCACAGCGACCAAGCTATTGAATTCACTGCAGACCTAGAATTATTCTCGACAAGTAGTAGTTGACCACACTCAGTCTTCCTAGTTAAAATGTAATGTTAGGCTAGAGAATCTAGTACTCCCTAGGAATTAATAATGTTAGGCTAGAGAATCTAGCACTCAATGCCACTGGCATTTCCTGAATTTAGTAATTCTATGAAGTCATCAAGCAACTTCAGTAATTACAAATTCACTAGGACCACTGGTCCACTATACTTGCGCTTAAAGGTTTGCCAAGAAAACCTTCTTAATACCATGTTTTCTGCACTAAGAGTTAGTGATAAATACTTGCATTAATTGTTTGAGTTGTTTTTTTCTTTCGTTTCTGCTTATTTAGTGTAGGAGCGCAGCACGAACAAACTTGCAAACTTACTAATATGTAAGTGAATTTACAGAGAACTAATATGTTTAATGCATTATCGTTAAACATTAGCATTGTTAATTAACATGCTTCCTGAGCTTAATATAGCTCACCCTAGAATTAACGTAATAATATGAGTGCTCGTTCACCATATTGGCGAGTTTATTGTCATGGCGAGCTTAATATTGCTCGCCATGACAATTGAAGGACAAAACTCCACCTCGTTAATTCGAGTTCACTGAACTCACCCTGTTAACTGTTAACGAGCTCACTGCAGCTCACCCTGTTAACACTGCTAACGAGCTCACTGTAGCTCACCCTGTCAACACTGTTGACGAGTTCACTGAACTCACCCTGTTAACTGTTAACGAGCTCACTGTAGCTCACCCTGTCAACACTGTTGACGAGTTCACTGTAACTCACCCTGTTAGCACTGCTAACGAGCTCACCCTGTCAACACTGTTGACGAGTTCACTGCAACTCACCCTGTTAGCACTGCTAACGAGCTCAATGTAGCTCACCCTGTCAACACTGTTGATGAGTTCACTGCAACTCACCCTGTTAGCACTGCTAACGAGCTCACTGCAGCTCACCCTGTCAACACTGTTGACGAGTTCACTGTAACTCACCCTGTTAGCACTGCTAACGAGCTCACTGTAGCTCACCCTGTCAACACTGTTGACGAGTTCACTGCAACTCACCCTGTTAGCACTGCTAACGAGCTCACTGTAGCTCACCCTGTCAACACTGTTGACGAGTTCACTGTAACTCACCCTGTTAGCACTGCTAACGAGCTCACTGTAGCTCACCATGTTCACGAGTTCACTATAGCTCGACTTGTTAATGAGCTCAATACTGCTCACAATGTTAATTCGAGTACATTTTTGCTCACAATTAGCTTAGTCCCTTACTTAGGTAGGTTAGAAATTCAAACCATTTAGTTAGGTAGATTTAGGGACTTTAGTTAGTGTCAACTGAGTACTAGCCTAATCTGTACTCACCATTAATTACCGTTGACTATACTTATAGAGACTGATTTAATAAACTCAAATTCACGTAAAGGTGATTTCGTATTAACAAGTTTACAGTGTCAAGCCTATGAGCTGCCATTTAATTAGCTCATAAGTCAGAATGACTAGGCTACTAATCTCACTGTCGACTCAGAATTTTCCTTGATTTTAATGAATAAACTTTTCAGTTCTCTACTTTTCTAATATTTTAGCTAGTTAGCAAATTAGTTGTACCATCAGTCAGCATGACTACTGCACGGCAGTGCACATTAAATTCAACTTCCTCATTTGAATTTGAGGTGATCGTGATGCTGCGTGATGTTATTGTCTAGTAACTCAATAGTTACAAGTCACAGCGACCCTAGACAGTGACCTTACTGTGGTGTCATAGTCTCCTTGATCTTAAATGACTAATAACACTTTACTGTATAATCATACAATAGTGTTATCAGTTCTTAGGAACTTATTCTGAGTTTACCTACGATTCAGCAGCTACGTAATGCACCATTACATGTCACTGAGACCCTAGTTGTTGAGTTTATTGTGAGCTTTAGAGTGTTCCTGATTACCGATAACTTAATAATTTAATGTTTCAATATTTCATGCATGTTTCCACTAAGGGAAACTGCAAGCCTATTACAACTCTGAAGAAGAGTAATTTCCTTCACATCTCACTTAGATAACTATGATGAAACTACGATGTGATATCACGTAACGAAACATTACACGTCACTATGACCCAGGATATCGCATCACCGTAGATTCTGTTAGTTTAAATTGGGAGAGTTGAATTTTATAAATATTGTGTAGGCTACAAACAACATGTTTCATTTGACATGTAAATAGCAAGACTCAAGTTCTTGTAAGTCCTTGATAAATTCGGGACGTTCGTTATGTGTGTACTAACATACTAACATACTAATGTATTAATCTTAATATCACTTCATGATAGGTCAGTACAACACAGTACACTGCGACCCTAAGATCCTCCCCCCGGAGTTATGTTGGATATTTCCAACACCGAATACAACATTGTTGTATTCTTATTACTTATTACTAACCATACTAAATATTGTAGTAAGTAAAATTAACAACTCGTAGAATTCTCATGTACTAATAATTCATCTGTGCATTAGGCTAGAATTCTCACGTCACCTGACGCCAGTATTGCATCAGATTTCCTTACAGTAAACACATTATATCCAATTTGTGTGATAATTAAATACGATTCTCCATAATTAAAGCATTCTGTATGACAACTGATTGCAGAAGAATTATTCTCTAACTAAAAGCCGAATAGAGCGTTAGAATCATAGCGTCTACCTCGCGATAGAGTTAACGTCATCAATGAATGCCATGGGGAGACATTAATTCCTCTCCCTTATATATTTACTATTCTTAAATTGGTAAATAATAATAATTTGTTCCTCTAAATAATAAACCCGTCCAGTCTTTAACGTTTCAAGTGCAAATGCGAGAAATATTAATGTTCGAGACAATAATTTGTTTTATGAACGCCGACTCGGCGTGGGTTGGAGGGACGCCATCCTCCTCAGTACGCGGACACGTGCAGAGCCGAAAGGAAGCAAACTTGCGCTTACCGTACTCATAAGAATACGCCATTGTCCAGCAAATAGGACAGGTGTTATCCATCCACAGATGAAAGCCGCCACTGTGAGGCGTGAACAACCTTGCAGATAATATTTTCAACTAGTGCTGGTGTTAAATAAGGAGCCCTTTGACTTGGTTCCTGACGACACGTGATCAGCCAGCTGAAACGCATAACTACCCAGGATAGGTTCACTGGAGCCTGGGATGCGAAATACGGCAATCTTAATACTTATACAGTGCCCACAGCTAAGTATTCTTTTATTTGATGCATCAGGTAGAAGTGTGTTAATAGCAATGTGATTGTTCGTTAAGCAGCGTGATAACACCTAATAACAGGTGATTAAATTGGCCATCTGTAGATTCTTAATATTTTTGAATATAAATTGAGTAGTTAAATCAATTGCTACTGGAAATTATTTATCTTGCAGCACGAGAGAAGAATTCCTCATGCTGCCTTCATCCATGTTAGCCCGTTCAACTCGTTAGTGTACCGAGTCTGGAGATTAAGAGGATTTCTATGGCTTACTAAAGGAATCTCCGTCAAGCTAAGATTTATTTCCTTTTTTCCATTCCTTTGCAATTAATTTGTGCAGAGTGCTTTGAGATTAATGTATGATTTACTGTAACTCATTATTATGCTCATATTTATATTCCCTTTTATGTGAATGATATTAGTTTCAACATTACCTTATAGGATTAGATTATTATTATTTGAATTAGTGAACGAACCACACTAATTCCTGGACGTACTTACCTCCAGCAATAACCCCCCAATGTAGGTGTTTGAGGTTTGGTTCTTTAATAATACAGCCCATTAATTATTATTATGATCATGCTTTCTAGTTATATCCATAGTCACTGGTTTCCTCTAGAAATTATCCAATGATCTGAAATTCTCAGTTTCCCTCTTTACTTTAAAAGCGGGTGGTCCTTCGTAATTTAATTTTACTACATTAATTATTAATTAATCAGAATCAAGCCCAAATATCCCACACCTGGGATCGAACCCAGGACCACAGGATCACAAGTCCAGCGTGCTGTCCGTTCCCTAGGTAGCCGGTAGGCCTCCCGGTAGGCCTTATGTAAATTGACTAAATTAAGAGACGAAGAGAGAGAGAGAGAGAGAGGAAGGGAGGCAGAGAGAGAGAAACAGAGGGAGGCAAAGAGAGAGAAGGAAGCAGAGAGAAGGAGGAAGGCAGAGAGAGGGAGGAAGGCAGCGAGAGGGAGGGAGGCAGAGAGAGAGAGTGAGAGAGAGAGGGAAGCAGAGAGAGAGAGGAAGGGAGGTAGAGAGAGGGAGGGAGGCAGAGAAAAGGAAGGGAGGCAGAGAGAGGGAGAGAGGCCAATATAGATGGTTATATAAACAAGTGCGAGTGTACAGTTACTGCTCTTGTCTGCAGCATTGTGTTAGCTCCTGGACCCCGCCTTTCTGACCGTATACTACAAACATGCCTCTCATGCACTCAAATAAACCCACATACACACACATGACAGAAGAGAAAGACGGAGACATGGTCACTAACTAAAAAATTCTCTGAGGAATTGACAAGGTAGAAAAAAATAAACTGTTTAACACGGGTGTAACATGAACAAGGGGACCAGAAACGTGGAGAGCTAAGCTACTGGACATGGCAACAAGACATTTTCTAAGCCAGCACATCAAGGAACTAACAAGAATGAGAGAAGATGAACCAGCCATGCTCGATCTGAAAAAATACACAGATTTTTCTAGAAAATGGCTGCTAAAGTTCAACTCAGGAAAGTGTAAAGTAATGAAATTAGGCGAAGGGAGCAGAAGGCTGAACACAAGGTACTATCTGGGAGGTGAAATCCTGCAAGAGTCAAATAGAGAGAAAGATCGGGGGGTCGATATCACACCGAACCTGTCCCCAGAGGCCCACATCAAAAGGATATCATCAGCGGCATATGCAAGGTTAGCCAACATAGGAACTGCCTTTAGAAACTTGTGTATGGAATCGTTCTGGACCCTGTATACCACTTATGTCAGACCAATCCTGGAATATGCAACTCCGGCCTGGAGTCAATATCTAGTTAAACACAAGTCAAAGTTAGAGAAGATTCCGCGGTATGCTACCAGACTTGTCTCGGAACTGAGAGGTATGAGCTTCAAGGAAAGGCTGAAGGAGCTGAACCTCACGTCCTTCGAAACCAGAAGAGTAAGGGGAGACATGATAACCACCTACAAAATTCTCAGGGGAAATGACAGGGTGGACAAAGGCTAACTCTTCAGCACGGGTGGAACATGAACAAGGGGACACAGGTGGAAACGTAGTACCCAGATGAGACACAGAGACATTAGAAAGATTTTTTTCAGTGTCAGAGTAGTAAGTAAATGGAATGCACTAGGAAGTGATGTGGTGGAGGCTGACTCCATACACAGTTTCAAATGCAGATATGATAGAGCCCAGTAGGCTCAGGAATCTGTACACCGGTTGATTGACAGATGAGAGGCGGGACCAAAGAGACAAGGCTCAACCCTGCAAGCACAAATAGACAAGTACAAATAGGTGAGTACACACACACACATACACACGAAATATCTCCAGAAAGTAGCGCGCAACATCTGACTTAACTCCTAGGTACCTATTTACTGTTAGGTGAACAGAAGCGTCAGGAGAGAGAAAGCGAGACTTTAATTTCGTCACTGGTACAAACACACATCATTATCAATATGCCAAACACATTCCTTCACACAAATATGATTCAGTAAGTCATCATTAAACATACGTGTTTGCTTAAGTAAGTAATAAGGCAATAAATGTGGCGTCATTAACATCCTGGTCAATACCAACACAACAATAATATTCACCTTTGTCAACAATCTTCCCGAATACTCGCGCTTTTCCGGCAATAATGTTCGCGAGGCTTCGCAAACTCGCGAAAATATTCCTCGCGAATTTCTGGGAATATATTGACATGAACAATTTATTGTTCCTATGATGTGTTTATGTCTTATCACGACCAGACTTAGAATTTTCTATTTTTTTAAATTTCCTGGACATTATTAAAGTTTATTATCAATGTTCACTCATAGAATTCTAATCAAAACAACACAAAATTCTTCGCTCTTTAACGCAAACATCCTTTAATAAAGCACTATCAACAATGTTTTTCTAATCACTTGAAGTAAGTAGTGACGTTCATGAAAAAAAAATAAAATGTATTTACCCGTAATTTTCTAGGACAGTAAGAACTTAATGTGAAGCAACATCCGTACACCCGCCCACTATGACTGCCATCGGCGCACTGACTGACTCCCACGTGGACGAGCTCTTGCAGAGGCAAGAGGGAGAGGCGGAGCCTAGTGACGTCACTGCCTACGTCACACTACCTCCCTCTACCATCTTAAGGGAAACATTTTCACGAAATTACATTCGATAATGACCATTAACGTCCAATAAATGGTGAGATGTGAGATGATTCTGACCTCCAGCCAGCAGGATGACGGGTTTCTTTATTAACTTCATTTAAGAACTATAAAAAATATGTTTTAAATAAAAAATAAACACTTATCTGTTTGGAGTAATGATTGGTGGGTCAGTAGTGTGGTGTAATGACTGGTAGGTCAGTACCATTGTGTGATGACTGGTGGGTCAGTAGTGTGGTGTAATGACTGGTGGGTCAGTAGTGTGGTGTAATGACTGGTAGGTCAGTACCATTGTGTGATGACTGGTGGGTCAGTAGTGTGGTGTAATGATTGGTGGGTCAGTACCGTGGTGTAATGACTGGTGGGTCTGTACCATGGTGTAATGACTGGTGGGTCAGTAGCATTGTGTGATGACTGGTGGGTCAGTAGTGTGGTGTAATGACTGGTGGGTCAGTAGTGTGGTGTAATGACTGGTAGGTCAGTACCATTGTGTGATGACTGGTGGGTCAGTAGTGTGGTGTAATGACTGGTAGGTCAGTACCATTGTGTGATGACTGGTGGGTCAGTAGTGTGGTGTAATGACTGGTGGGTCAGTAGTGTGGTGTAATGACTGGTAGGTCAGTACCATTGTGTGATGACTAGTGGGTCAGTAGTGTGGTGTAATGATTGGTGGGTCAGTACCATGGTGTAATGACTGGTGGGTCAGTAGTATGGTGTAATGACTCGTGGGGTCAGTAGTGTGGTGTAATGACTGGTGGGTCAGTAGTGTGGTGTAATGACTGGTAGGTCAGTACCATTGTGTAATGACTGGTGGGTCAGTAGTGTGGTGTAATGACTGGTGGGTCAGTATAATGTTGTACTGATTGGTGGGTCAGTACCATGGTGTAATGACTGGTGGGTCAGTAGTGTGGTGTAATGACTGGTGGGTCAGTAGTGTGGTGTAATGACTGGTAGGTCAGTATAATGTTGTACTGATTGGTGGGTCAGTACCATTGTGTAATGACTGGTGGGTCAGTAGTGTGGTGTAATGACTGGTGGGTGAGTACCATAGTGTACTGACTGGTAGGTCAGTATAATGTTGTACTGATTGGTGGGTCAGTACCATTGTGTAATGACTGGTGGGTCAGTAACGTGGTGTAATAAATGGTGGGTCAGTAGTGTGGTGTAATGACCGGTGGGTCAGTATCATTGTTTAGTGACTGGTGGATCAGTACAATGGTATAATGACTGGTGGGTTAGTACAATGGTATAATGACTGGTGGGTCAGTACAATGGTGTAGTGACTGGTGGGTCAGTACCATGATATAAAGACTGGTGGGTCAGTTCCATGGTGTAATTACTGGTGGGTCAGTACCATAGTGTAATGACTGGTGGGTCAGTACCATGGTGTAATGACTGGTGGGTCAGTACCATGGTGTAATGACTGGTGGGTCAGTGCCATGGTGTAATGACTGGTGGGTCAGTGCCATGGTGTAATGACTGGTGGGTCAGTGCCGTGGAGTAATGACTGGTGGGTCAGTACCATGGTGTAATGACTGGTGGGTCAGTACCATGGTGTAATGACTGGTAGTTCAGTACCATGATGTAGTGACTGGTAGTTCAGTACCGTGGTGTAATGACTGGTGGGTCAGTACCGTGGTGTAGTGACTGGTGGGTCAGTACCATGGTGTAATGACTGGTGGGTCAGTACCATGATGTAGTGACTGGTGGGTCAGTACGATGGTGTAATGACTGGTGGGTCAGTACCATTGTGTGATGACTGGTGGGTCAGTAGAGTGGTGTAATGACTGGTGGGTCAGTACCATGGTGTAATGCCTGGTGGGTCAGTACAGTGGTGTATTGATTGGTGGGTCAGTAGTGTGGTGTAATGACTGGTGGGTCATTACTATGGTGTATTGATTGAGTGGTTTGTCAGTAGTGTGGTGGAATGTCTAGTGGGTCAGTACCATGGTATAGAGACTGGTGGGTCAGTAGTGTGGTGTAATGATTGGTGGGTCAGCTCCATGGTGCAATTACTTGTGGGTCAGTACCATTGTGTAATGACTGGTGGGTCAGTACCGTGGTGTAATGACTAGTGGGTCAGTACCATAGTATAGAGACTTGTGGGTCAGTACCATTGTGTAATGACTGGTGGGTCAGTACCGTGGTGTAATAACCAGTGGGTCAGTACCGTGGTGTAATGACTGGGAGTTCAGTAGTGTTGTGTAATGAATGGTGGGTCAGTAATGTGGTATAATGACTGGCGGGTCAGTAGTGGGGTGTAATGACTCGTGGGTCAGTACCGTTGTGTACTGACTGGTAGTTCAGTACCATTGTGTGATGACTGGTGGGTCAGTAGAGTGGTGTAATGACTGGTGGGTCAGTAGTGTGGTGTAATGACTGGTGGGTCAGTAGAGTAGTGTAATGACTGGTGGGTCAGTAGTGTGGTGTAATGACTGGTAGGTCAGTAGAGTGGTGTAATGACTGGTGGGTCAGTAGTGTGGTGTAATGACTGGTGGGTCAGTACTATGGTGTAATGACTGGTGGGTTAGTACCATGGTGTAATGACTGGTGGGTCAGTACCATGGTGTAATGACTGGTGGTTCAGTAGTATGGGGTAATGACTGGTGGGTCAGTAATGTGGTGTAATGACTGGTGGGTCTGTACCGTGGTGTAATGACTGGTGGGTCAGTAGAATGGTGTAATGACTGGTGGGTTAGTAGAATGGTGTAATGACTGGTGGGTCAGTACCGTTGTGTAATGACTGGTAGTTCAGTACCATGGTGTAATGACTGGTTGGTCAGTACCATGGCGTACTGACTGGTGGGTCAGTAGTGTTGTGTAATAATCTTGGGTCAATACCGTGGTGTAATGACTGGTGGTTAAGTATTTTTATTTTTTTTTTATTTTCTACCACAAACGTGGCCATACATTTCCAATGCTAACCAGCATATATACATTTTCTTCTGTCCTCCATGGACAGGGTTAGAGATCAGTTAAACATATAGTTCAGGGATTTATTGAACAATCAACAACAGAAGGTGATTCGGTACTTTTAAAATGCTAAGCTAACCTACATACGTAAATACATAGATACACAGATTTACGTATGCCCTACATAAAGTGTTCGAAGTGTTATTATTGTGCATTTACAAAGGTGAAATGCAATTCTGATCAGCTTCCATATGTACTTTATACACTTACATATACATACACACACATATATACGTACATATACATATATACATGCACTTTAATATTAGTATATTTTGGTAGCAGTCTTTCCTGTAGACATATATTATTAAATATGACCGAAAAAGTAAGATTAATAATTCTAACACGAATTTTCTCAATCTTTCGTACATTACGATTCACTGTTGGAGGTAAATCAAAAATCACTTCTCCAAAATTCATTTTTATTTCTAGTCTGACGCGACACGGGCGCGTTTCGTAAAACTTATTACATTTTCAAAGACTTCACAAATACACAACTGATTAGAACGTATCTCTGATTTTATATCTACATTTGAGTGAGGTGGGAAGGGTGATGTGGCATTAACACAAGACAGAACAGGAGGGGATATTAATAGGGTATTAAAAGTATCAACACAAGACAGAACAGAAACAATGGGTATTGAATAGAAGTGTTTGTAGAAAGCCTATTGGTCCATATTTCTTGATGCTTCTATATTGGAGCGGAGTCTTGAGGTGGGTAGAATATAGTTGTGCAATAATTGGCTGTTGATTGCTGGTGTTGACTTCTTGATGTGTAGTGCCTCGCAAACGTCAAGCCGCCTGCTATCGCTGTATAGTTCGCTGTATGCAGAGTTCTTTGAAGAACTCTGTAGGGTAAGGCAGGTCCTAGTCAATAACGGCTTCTCCAATGGTTTCATCGAAGACATCATAAGAAGGAAAGTGAAAAGCCATGCAACCTCTGAAGAGACAACTAACACAACACCTATACCCCCTATTAGACTATTTTACAGGAACTTCTTTTCCACAGCTCATAAAACGGAGGAAAGGGTCCTGAAAGATATTGTTAATAGAAACGTTATCCCTACAGACAAAAATCAGAGGATACAACTGACGATTTACTATAAAACCAGAAAAACGGCCAGCCTACTCATGAGAAACTCTCCAGACACAAAACAGAACGCTTTAAAAGAGACTAATGTCGTCTATGCCTTCAAATGCCCACTTGGGGACTGTAAGCTCCAAAAAACCCAGTATATAGGCAAGACAACAACATCTCTTTCTAGGCGTTTAACGATGCATAAGCAACAGGGCTCCATTAAGGAACATATAATCTCTTCCCATAACCAAACCATCGCCAGAGAAATCCTAGTAAACAACACAGAAATCATCGATAGATACAGCGATAGCAGGCGGCTTGACGTTTGCGAGGCACTACACATCAAGAAGTCAACACCAGCAATCAACAGCCAATTATTGCACAACTATATTCTACCCACCTCAAGACTCCGCTCCAATATAGAAGCATCAAGAAATATGGACCAATAGGCTTTCTACAAACACTTCTATTCAATACCCATTGTTTCTGTTCTGTCTTGTGTTGATACTTTTAATACCCTATTAATATCCCCTCCTGTTCTGTCTTGTGTTAATGCCACATCACCCTTCCCACCTCACTCAAATGTAGATATAAAATCAGAGATACGTTCTAATCAGTTGTGTATTTGTGAAGTCTTTGAAAATGTAATAAGTTTTACGAAACGCGCCCGTGTCGCGTCAGACTAGAAATAAAAATGAATTTTGGAGAAGTGATTTTTGATTTACCTCCAACAGTGAAGCGTAATGTACGAAAGATTGAGAAAATTCGTGTTAGAATTATTAATCTTACTTTTTCGGTCATATTTAATAATATATATATACATGCATATATACACACACATGCATTCACATACATTTGTCTCTCTCTTTTCCTCTGACAGGGTGAGATAGCTGACAGAGAAACTAGTGTGCAATTAAAGGTGATTAAGGTGCTTTTACAAGCTCAGGTTATATAGTTACATCTATTTTGAGGTTATCTTGAGATGATTTCGGGGCTTTAGTGTCCCCGCGGCCCGGTCCTCGACCAGGCCTCCAGCCCCAGGAAGCAGCCCATGACAGCTGACTAACACCCAGGTACCTATTTACTGCTAAGTAACAGGGGCATAGGGTGAAAGAAACTCTGCCCATTGTTTCCTTCCGGCGCCCGGGATCGAACCCGGGACCACAGGATCACAGTCCAGCGTGCTGTCCGCTCGGCCGACCGGCTCCCCATCACATACATACATTGTATAATTGATACATTACATGGTCAATCTTGAATACAAGTCCAATATATCATCAAGTGTTCCAGTACTCATATAGTAATTACACAGTTCAGCATACCTCAGCCCAGGAGGGCGAAAGTCAGACAATATGGGACATTCTACAATATAATGTTCAAGAGAGTGCATGTTTTCTCTTTCACAAAGTTGACACATTGTGTACTCGACATTTGGGTTTTGAGAAAGCTGCCAGATACGTCTATATCCCAGGCGTATTCTGGCCACTATAATATCACATTGTCGGGTTCTTGTTCTATTAGTCCCATATGTGAATGTCTCCTTATGATGTCTATCATAATATTTAATGCTACAACTTTCAGGTCTTTATGAATTTGTTAGGTTCAGTAGTGTGGTGTAATGACTGGTGGGTAAGTACCGTGGTGTAATGACTGGTAGTTCAGTAGTGTTGTGTAATGACTGGTGGGTCAGTACCGTGGTGTAATGACTGGTAGTTCAGTAGTGTTGTGTAATGACTGGTGGGTCAGTACCGTGGTGTATGACTGGTAGTTCAGTAGTGTTGTGTAATGACTGGTGGGTCAGTACCGTGGTGTAATGACTGGTGGGTCAGTACCGTGGTGTAATGACTGGTGGGTCAGTACCGTGGTGTAATGACTGGTGGGTCAGTACCATGGTGTAATGACTGGTGGGTCGGTACAATGGTGTAATGACTGGTGGGTCTGTACCATGGTGTATTGACTGATAGTTCAGTATCATGGTGTAGTGACTGGTTGATCAGTACCATGGTGAAATGACTGGTAGGTCAGTAGTGTTTTGTAATAACTGGTGGGTCAGTACCGTGGTGTAATGACTGGTGAGTCAGCAGGGTGGTGTGAAGACTGGTGGGTCAGTACCATAGTGTAATGACTGGTGAGTCAGTAATGTGGTGTAATAATTAGTGGGTCAGTACCGTGGTGTAATGACTGGTGGGTCAGTACCATAGTGTAATGAATAGTGGGTCAGTACCATAGTGTAATGACTGGTGGGTCAGTAGTGTGGTGTAATGACTGGTGTGTCAGTACCATAGTGTAATGACTGGTGGGTCAGCAGTGTGGTGTAATGACTGGTGGGTCAGTACCGTGGTGTAATGACTAGTGGGTCAGTACCATATTGTAATGACTGGTGGGTCAGTAGTGTGGTGTAATGACTGGTGTGTCAGTACCATAGTGTAATGACTGGTGGGTCAGTAGTGTGGTGTAATGACTGGTGGGTCAGTAGTGTGGTGTATTGACTGGTGGGTCAGTATCGCTGAATAATAACTGGTGGGTCAGTATCGTTGTATAATAACTGGTGGGTCAATAGTGGTGTAATAAAAGGTGGGTCAGTAGTGTGGTGTAATGACCGGTGGGTCAGTACTGTGGTGTAATAAAAGGTGGGTGTGTACCATGGTGTAATGACTGGTGGGTCAGTACTGTGGGGTAATAAAAGGTGGGTCAGTAGTGTGGTGTAATGACCGGTGGGTCAGTATCATTGTGTAGTGACTTGTAGATCAGTACAATGGTGTAATGACTGGTGGGTCAGTATGATGGTATAATGACTGTTGGGTCAGTAGTGTGGTGTAATGACCGGTGGGTCAGTACCATGGTATAATTACTAGTGGGTCAGTACCATAGTGTAATGACTGGTGGGTCAGTAGTGTGGTGTAATGACTGGTTGGTCAGTACCGTGGTGTAATGACTGGTGGGTCAGTACCATGGTGTAATGACTGGTGGGTCAGTACCATGGTGTAATGACTGGTGAGTCAGTACCATGGTGTAATGACTGGTGGGTCAGTAGTGTGGTGTAATGACTGGTGGGTCAGTACCATGGTGTAATGACTGGTGAGTCAGTACCGTGGTGTAATGACTGGTGCGCCAGTACCATGGTGTAATGACTGGTGGGTCAGTACCATGGTGAAATGGTGTAATTACTGGTGGGTCAGTACAGTGGTGTAATGACTGGTGGGTCCGTACCGTGCTGTAATGACTGGTAGGTGAGTACCATGGTGTAATGACTAGTGGGACAGTACCATGGTGTAATGATTGGTTGGTCAGTACCATGGTGTAATTACTGGTGGGTCAGTACCATGGTGTAATGACTGGTGGGTCAGTAGTGTGGTGTAATGACTGGTGGGTCAGTACCGTGGTGTAATGACTGGTGGGTCAGTACCATGGTGTAATGACTAGTGGGACAGTACCATGGTGTAATTACTGGTGGGTCAGTACCATGGTGTAATGACTGGTGGGTCAGTAGTGTGGTGTAATGACTGGTGGGTCAGTACCGTGGTCTAATGACTAGTGGGACAGTACCATGGTGTAATTACTGGTGGGTCAGTACCATGGTGTAATGATTAGTTGGTCAGTACCATGGTGTAATGACTGGTGGGTCAGTACCATGGTGTAATGACTAGTGGGTCAGTAGTGTGGTGTAATGACTGGTGGGTCAGTAGTGTGGTGTAATGCCTGGTGGGTCAGTACCATGGTGTAATGACTGGTGGGTCAGTAGTGAGGTGTAATGATTGGTGGGTCAGTAGTGTGGTATAATGACTGGTTGGTCAGTACCATGGTGTAATGATTGGTGGGTCAGTAGTGTGGTATAATGATTGGTTGGTCAGTACCATGGTGTAATTACTGGTGGGTCAGTACTGTGAGAGTTTGTGACTTTGATGTGAGAATTTGTGACTTAGATAAGTGGGAATAAATGAAATTGGTATAAGGAATTGAGCTTTGAAAATTTCTAAGAATTTTCTTTATTCTTTAACCTTTATTCCTGTCGTGATATTCAATTAGGTCGCCTGAGGAAGGACTTGCTTAGCTAACATACCAGTGTAGTAAGCAGCTCATTCTTCACTTTGGGACCATGTATGAACAATTGACTAGGCGGGAGCAAATGCCGAGATCCCAATGAAAATTGAAATCCCCTCCACTTGGGCCGACGACCTTCGCCATTCGCCGAAGCGAATCTAGCGAGTAGGTCACGGGCTCTCACAACAATAATTTATTGTTGTGTGGTGCCGTATATTTGGTCCAAAACTCAGAATCAGTCTCAATTTGGTTAGTCGAGTGTGAAGAACATTTGCATAACAATAATAATGTGTTATGTTGTGGGGTGTAACGAAAAGACAGTGTTAAACATAACAACTTAGCATATTCAATAAAGTACTAACTACTACAACAAAACAAAAGAAATGTCAATGACGTTACTCGAAATCCTTCCTGTGACACTATCAATGACAGCTAGACACCAGCCCCTCGGACTGTTTAATGAACTAACTCGAACATAAGCGTGACCACAGAGGAATCAACAAGAAACAAGAACTAACAGATCTATAATCACAATTACAACAACTGACACAGTGGGTTCTGAAACACGTCTCCAGTAACCTCCTAACTGTTCTACGCCTCAGTGCAGTCTACACCTGCAACAGCGGTTGCAATGCAATCAAATCAGTAGTCTTTCAATGACAACAATAACTAATGGGTTCACTGGCAGCTCCAGCACCCTTCCTCAAATTACTCCTTACGTTAACACTCCGTCCCACGAACTATCAACAATCAATAACAATTGATTTACGTTAATAACACAATAACATTTACGTTAATAACACAATAACATTTACGTTAAATTAATAACTCTTACAACTGTCACTAGTAACGCGGAAATTACACAACACTCTACCCGTCGAGCATTCAGTGAGAAAATACCATTAATCCCTGTACTACCACACAGCTGATTAATCTCTTTACTAGTTACGTTAATTTACGTTAATCGGTTGCTAATCACTCAGCGATGGTAAACTCTGATTTACAATGTCCAAAGTGCTAAAAGAACGGTAATCAATCGTGATTACCATTAGAGTAATTAATTACTATCCTCAAGATCAATAATTAAACAGTTAAATACGCAACCTTTCACACTGGCTCAGCAATTTACATTAAGGTATGAATTCCGTCTAAGCCTTCCATACTCAGACCAATTCAGGTGGCTAATAACAGTAATTAGCCCCACGTTTACGTTATTCTAAAATGACGCTACTCCTCCCACGAGTCAATCAAATGCCGGTACTTCCGGACAGATAAATAACGACGTTACGTTAATGGAACAATGTAGCCTTCGTGTGAGTCGATCAAACAAGGATCGAGGTTAATAACTTTGACTTCCTGAAACACGTCAATTACCCGGCCCACTGACCGTTAATTACGACAGAATATACTCTAATTCTTATCTGCTGATGGCTAGGCTCCTTGAGACTACCGTAGCTGCTTGGCAGGAAAGTAAATTAACCCAAACGTTACTCAAATTGTCAAAGAACAAATTCTCTTAAAGCAATGGGCGTTGCCTTGGTTACGTTATATTAATTGCCTCGCAATCACCTCACTGAATACTGGACTTCGATGTCCTACCAGATAACCAGGAGAATATATGTGTACCCAAGTACTCGTCTACAGCAGAGTTCACCCACGACAATGACAAATCAAACTAACAAATCACAATGATTTACGTTACAATCCGGTTGCAATGACAATACTGCAGAACCTAGTAAAATAATATACAGGACATGAACCCTCTAGAACACTGCCTCACAATGACTTTACTGAACTGCAATTACATACGGTGATTGCTCAACTCTAGCAACAATCACTAACAATGACAACCCCTTTGCAATAACACACACCGAAGAGCATCGTAGAGCAGCTGGAGGGAAATAACTTTGTAACGTACCACCAACATGGGTTCAGAGATGATTAATCGTGCCTCACAGGTTTAATAGAATTTTATGACCGGGCAACGAAAATTAGGCAATAAACAGAAGGGTGGGCCGACTGCATTTTCCTGGATTGCCAAAAAGCCTTTGACACAGTACCCCATAAAAGGCTGTTAAAAAAGTTGGAGCAACAGGCAGGAGTAAAAGGGAAGGTGCTCCAGTTGATAAGGGAGTACTAAAGCAACAGGAAACAGCGAGTAACGGTGAGGGGGGAGACATCAGAGTGTCGAGATGTCACCAGCGGAGTCCCACAGGGCTCAATACTTGGACCCATCCTCTTTCTAATATATGTGAACGATCTTCCAGAGGGTATAGACTCATTCCTCTCAATGTTTGCTGGTGATGCAAAAATTATAAGAAGAATCAAGACGGATGAAGATAGACAGAGACTACAGGATGACCTAGATAAACTGGAGGAATGGTCTAGAAAATGGCTGCTAAAGTTCAACTCAGGAAAGTGTAAGGTGATGAAATTAGGCGAAGGGAGCAGGAGGCTGAACACAAGGTATCATCTAGGAGGGGAAATCTTGCAAGAGTCAAATAGAGAGAAGGATCTGGGGGTTGATATCACACCGAACCTGTCCCCAGAGGCCCACATCAAAAGAATATCATCAGCGGCATATGCTAGAGTGGCTAACATAAGAACTGCCTTTAGAAACTTGTGTAAGGAATCTTTCAGAATCCTGTATACCACTTATGTAAGACTAATCCTGGAGTATGCAGCTCCAGCCTGGAGTCCATACCTAGTTAAACACAAGACAAAGTTAGAGAAGATTCAGCGGTATACCACCAGGCTCGTCCCGGAACTGAGAGGATTGAGCTACGAGGAAAGGCTAAAGGAGCTGAACTTCACATCCCTGGAAAACAGAAGAGTAAGGGGAGACATGATAACCACCTACAAAATTCTCAGGGGAATTGACAGGGTGGACAAAGACAAACCCTTCAGCACGGGTGGGACACGAACAAGGGGACACAGGTGGAAACTTAGTACCCAGATGAGCCACAGAGACGTTAGAAAGAATTTTTTCAGTGTCAGAGTAGTTAATAAATGGAATGCACTAGAAACTGATGTGGTGGAGGCTGACTCCATGCACAGTTTCAAATGTAGATATGATAGAACTCAGTTGGCTCAGGAATCTGTACACCAGTTGATTGATAGTTGAGAGGCGGGACCAAAGAGCCAAAGCTCAACCCCCGCAAGCACAATTAGGTGAGTGCAATTAGGTGAGTACACGGCAAGTACTCTAATTTCCAAGTATTAGAGTACTGCACACACTTACTTACTGTTGCAAATGTCCCTAGTGCTCTCCGAGACACTGGGGACACTAGGACACACACGTGGTAGTGTGTGCGACACACTGGGACACATACACGTGGTAGTGTTTGTGACATTGGAACACACGTGGTAGTGTGTGCGACACACTGGGACACATACACGTGGTAGTGTTTGTGACATTGGAACACACGTGGTAGTGTGTGCGACACACTGGGACACATACACGTGGTAGTGTTTGTGACATTGGAACACACGTGGTAGTGTGTGTGACACTAGGACACACACGTGGTAGTGTGTGTGAGACTAGGACACACACGTCGTAGTGTGAGTGATACTAGGACTCACGTGGTAGTGTGTGCGACACACACGTGGTAGTGTGTGTGATACTGTTATACACGTGGTGGTGTGTGTGACACTAGGACACACGTGGTAGTGTGTGTGACACTGGGATACACCCGTTGTAGTGTGTGTTACACTGGCACACACACATGTTACTGTGTGCGACACTAGGACACACACGTGGTAGTGTGCGCGACACATACGTGGTAGTGTGTGTTACGGACCCGAGTCCAGCGTCCGAGCACGGAGCAGTGACAACCACGCCATCTGTGGGTCAGTTCCCGAAACCCCCTCCAAATGGACGACGCCATCTAGTGAGGACGAGATATACCGGCCACAGGGGCTGGTTTCCCGTCCTAATCAGCTCGTGACATAGCCGCTGCTGACCTCTGGTGAGGTGACGCTTAGACAGCAACGCCATCTATGGAGTGGATAGGTGGGCGTTTGTGTCTAAGCCAGTGAGTGAGGTGCCCTAGGGTGTCCCTAGTACTGATGACGTGTCTGATTACAGAGTCGACCTGGGACTGCTGGATTGGACGATGGGCAGTCTACCCAAGGCAGCCAAAGTCTCTCCATGTGTTTGCTGCAGAAGCTGTGAGTTCGTCTCTCCCGGACGAACACTGCTGAGAGTGTTAGCCTGCCTGTGATGTGGCAGAGTTGAGGAATCGTCGTACCCGGGGGTTGACTGGTAAAAGAGATTAGCCACTGTGGTGAGGAGAGTGATCTGTGGAATCACACGAGGCTCCTGCCTAGGGCTCGCAACCCTAGTATCGGTCGTGGAGTGGCCTACGCAGTGAAGCTGATTGGAACTTGCCAGCTACAGGCTGGATTTGTGGTTGAAGGCCTCCACGACGGTGCACCCAGTGGGACTGTGATTTGGCTGGCCTGTGGCCAGGGTAGATTCGCCTAGAGGATCTAAGGATTCATCGTGAGGCCACGAGAAGAGAACCAGGGCTACTAATCTTGAGCACCGTGGAACATCCTGAGTCTTCAGAGGAAGACAGTTATTGTACATAAGTGTAGTTATAGACCCAGCGAGTGACTGTGAGATATTTATTTATTGGTGGTGGTAATTATATATATAAATTAGTGTGTTTGTATCCCTTCCCCTTTAATTTACTTGCGTTACGGAACACACCCCTTGAAAGCCACTACTAACTTGGAGCCGGATTCCCAAATTCTAATAACATCAGAAAAGAACCCGGTTACGCCCCAGTAGGGCCGTAACAGTGTGTGACACTGAGACACACTAGTGGCAGTGTGTGTGTGAGACACTAGGACACACACGTGGTAGGTAGTGTATGGGACACACACGTGGTAGTATGTGGGACACTGAGACATACGTGGTAGTGTGTGTGACACTGAGACACACGTGGTAGTGAGTGTGACACAACAAGGCTCACGTGGTAGTGTGTGCGACACACGGGAGACACGTGGTACGAGTGTGACACACTAGGACACACGGGGAAGTGTGTGCGACACTGAGACACACGTGGTAGTAAGTGTGACACAATAGGACACACGTGGCAGTGTGTGCGACACACTGGGAGAAACACGTGGTAGTGTGACACACTAGGACACCGTAGTAGTGTGTGCGACACATTTTATTCATCCGATGAATGAAATATTTCTGGTCATGATAGTATGGTTGAGTTTATATATATTTATATTGTCACGGATATATATCTCCCCACCCCCAGTGCGTTATCTTGGCTAGGCCGTCAGCTTATGTCACGTGTCTTATATACCCCCCCTAGTGCGTTATCTTGGCAAGGTCGCCAGCTTATGTCACGGGTCTTATCTTCCCCCACCCCCAGTGCGTTATCTTGGCAAGGTCGCCAGCTTATGTCACGGGTCTTATCTCCCCCCACCCCCAGTGCGTTATCTTGGCAAGGTCGCCAGCTTATGTCACGGGTCTTATCTCCCCCCACCTGAGTGCCCCCGATCACCACTGGGAGCAACTCGGTCACCAACGGGGTAGAGTTCCTTCACCGAACCCGGCCTTGCGCCCGCAGGGAGTGAGGAAACTCGATCTCTCCCTAGCTTCCTTGTTGGGGTGTCCGTGGACTCGAAAACTCAGGGCTATATAGATCGATCTGTCCAACATAAAGGTGTATCAAGGTCGCCAGTTTGGCTCACTTTGCTCAACGGCCAAGTAATACTTCAACTCAGTGGTGGGTGTAAATTCCCCAGTCTAGTACCTGCACTATAATGGTGTGGTGCACAGTAACTCTCTCAACACAACACAATAAGAAGAATAGAGAGCAGTAAGAAAACAAACTAATAAAATTGTTAGATTTACTCAATAATAGTCTACACTGCAAATAGGTTAAATCTCCCACAAATCCGATGAATGGCAACACTAGTGCAAATAACACATCTGGCAACTCTTCACTGTCGCCCCAAATTATAATCACTGTTACTTTTTATTTATTATATTACTGCAATAAATCCCAATGTCACCTAACACGTAATTCAAGGTTATCACATCCTCCATGTACAACCTTATCTAACGCAAGAGGAAAATGGGAGGGCAAAATGATCTACCTTATCATTCGACTCCTGCAGGATGTAGATTCCGCTTCGCGATGATAAGCTCCCTATAGATCCACGATCAGGCCGTCTGCTTGCTCGTTCTACACAGGGCATTGCTCGTACACCATATATGTTCCTCCCTGGATGACACGTTGAGACTGCTGTAGACTGGCAGTCTACAGCAGACTAACATCCCAGACTAACACTCTCAACACACGGTTTGCTGCCTCACACGCAGCCACCGTTTACGAACATTTAATACAATAGGCAGATAATATTGCTGCTGGGTTATATAAATATATTAACTCATAGAAGATGTGGCAGTGGAATTTTCCTCCTCATGGAAAACGAGTTATCATTGCCACATGTCGTCATTAAATTCACCACCTAATATTGGGAAACATCCTTAAAACAGCAGTCTGTGGACTGTAAACTTTATAAAAACATTTCCCTTGAATCAACTTAATTATCAATACCAAAATCGATTAATGTAGGACCTCTAACCACTTTTGACATCTGGAGAACATGGGATGCGTCAGTGGAAGGGTGGCCTCAGGCATCCATTAAATTTATCAACAAAGTCTCGAGTGAAGCTCAATTCAAGTTCCACAGAAATTTCTCTTGGACACCATTGATACAGGACTAAACTATTAAATTTTCAACACGCATTGTCTACAATAAGGGATGTGTTCTTTCCGAAACTCATTAATTAACTACATATAAATATATATATATATATATATATATATATATATATATATATATATATATATATATATATATATATATATATACATATACATATATATATATATATATATATATATATATATATATATATATATATATATATATATATATATTGTGACGGTAAAGCGTTGGTGTTTGGCTGTTTCAAAAGCTAGGGGCATGGCCTCGTCACATAAAGAAAAAAAAAGAGAAAAGCTGGAACTTTCATCTGTGGTAAGGTAATGGGAAGACACACTAAACACAAGTAAATTTAACAATGACATTTTAATTACGTTAGAAAAGCAAGACATGAATAAAATTGGGCATAAAATGTAACAGACAAGTCAACAAACAAAATAATAAGAATAATCACTGGCAAATGAAAAGTTAGGTTAAGACAAGTGAATAATAGCAAAGTAAATATTAGTGCCAGAATATTGGCTTCGAGCTGCCACCTCCCTTAGTACACGTAAGCCAAGGCTTAGTCTACCAATGAGACGTGTCAACTGCAAAGAGCACTGGGATATTCTGCCTTCTCTGGGTCGCTGTAGCCCAGACATCAACTAGTGGCGGAGGGTGGTGGGGCAGGTGCGACTGGACACCAGCCAATCAGCGACAGGCAGGCGATGGACAAGCAGTTTGCCAGTTAACGGTGGCGGGGGTGAGCAGGTGTGCTGGATACGTTTTGCTCTCTGGGCGAAACGTTTTGGAGATACTTGTTGGATATATCTTCTATATTATTTGTTGATGTGACGTACTTTGGAGGGAAGAGCAGGCTCAATCTCTCTTGAAAGAGATTATCGTCACAAAATATATATATATATATATATATATATATATATATATATATATATATATATATATATATATATATATATATATATATATATATATATATACTACGTCTAGGTTACAGATGCAACTGGAAAATTGGTGAACCCAGAGATTGGGAATGCATCTTCTGCCAACCAATCACAGAAAAGCTACTACTTTATTATCTCCTGGAATGTGAATTAACCAACGACCTTAGAAGAGCGTTAAGAGTCCCTGAATCTTGCAGTAACCATCCTGAAGCCATCAGCACTGCCAATCTTCTGGTCAAAAAGGTGTCCAGCAGCTGAACACACTCATAAAATTAAATACTGTCTAGCAGTATCCTCCACCGCGGTAGCAGGCACAGAGTAAGAACTGATGATTGAAATGAGAGCTCAGCTCACAGTATATTCTTTTACAATCAAAGATCACATTCGCTCCAAAAATCTACCACTTATTGGATATTCAAGCCCGTGCCTCCTCTTAGGTGGCTTAATCTTCATCAATCAGTCAATCGAACTAATTAAGGTTATAATGTTATACCCCCCACCTCCGTGATAGCTGGTGGGGGGTGGAATAGCACTACCCCAGGCACTGTGTACTCACCTAGTTGTACCCACCTAGTTGTGCTTGAGCTCTGGCTCTTTGGTCCCGCCTCTCAACCGTCAATCAACAGGTGTACAGGTTCCTGAGACTATTGGGCTCTATCATATCTACACTTGAAACTGTGTATGGAGTCAGCCTCCACCACATCGCTTCCTAATGCATTCCATTTGTCAACCACTCTGACACTAAAAAAGTTCTTTCTAATATCTCTGTGGCTCATTTGGGCACTCAGTTTCCACCTGTGTCCCCTAGTGCGTGTGCCCCTTGTGTTAAACAGCTTGACTTTATCAACCCTGTCAATTCCCTTGAGAATCTTGAATGTGGTGATCATGTCCCCCCCTAACTCTTCTGTCTTACAACGAAGTGAGGTTTAATTTCCGTAGTCTCTCCTCGTAGCTCATACCTCTCAGCTCGGGTACTAGTCTGGTGGCAAACCTTTGAACCTTTTCCAGTTTAGTCTTATGCTTGACTAGATATGGACTCCATGCTGGAGCCGCATACTCCAGGATTGGTCTGACATATGTGTTATATAAGGTTCTGAAAGATTCCTTACAAAAGTTTCTAAAGGTCGTTCTTATGTTAGCCAACCTGGCATATGCTGCTGATGTTATCCTCTTGATATGAGCTTCAGGGGACAAGTCTGGCGTGATATCAACCCCAGGTCTTTCTCTCTCTGACTCTTGAAGTATGTACCACGACAGACGTGTGTGTAACAGCCATCGTGGCCATTACACCAGAGTGTGTGTCTCTCTCTCTCTCGTGCACAAGCCTTGCATCCCAGGGTGTGTAGTGTGTTATCGTATATCTCTCCGGCTGCACAAATTATCCACGAGCTGGCATCTCTGAGTTGGGGGACCCCATCGCCATTGCTGCGTCTACGCTCTCAGAGATGTCTCGATATTGTTGTGCGCAAGGACGCAAGGGAGTGAGGAGGCCTGGCCACACGTAGCTGTCACGTTAACCCTTATTGATTGTAAGTGTTGAATCCCTGGAATCGGCCATCCGGTTTGACTAAGATTCCACCTTATGTTTACACCGTACGGACGTGTGTATAACTGAGCTAACATGTCGGTATATACGCGTTTTTAGCTTCTGTGGTAACACCCAGTCAGCAGAGTTGTCAGATCATTACCATCACACATTTGGTGGTCATTTATGACCTCCGTGTTCAATGTTGTATTTGCTTGTCAGTTATTTATTTCACAATGGCAGGGGTCTGTGTGACTCGTTGGTACTAATGTATTGTTTTATCTGTGTAATTATGCAGACTCAGTATGTGGTCAGTGGACCAGTTGCAAAACTGTGATTACATTGTGTATGTTATTGTTATAATTGTGTTGCCTTTTGCCGGAATTGTGGTTATTGATATATCATTGCTGTATGTATTTTGATCTGTTACAATTGTGCGTTTAAAATCTTATCGCTGATCAGTGCATGTTGTTTCGCCTGACAGAAGTGTTTTAGTATGCCAGTCGTATACCCTTGTATTACTAGTGAGAAAAGTATGAGAAGCGTCTCAGTTCACTCTGTTCCCTGTGGCAGGAGGCAAATTCCCTGTTGTTTAGCTTTGTGGTCGTGACTACTGTGTTAACCTGAAGATCCCTGGGGTAGTAGTGTTAATTTAATAAATTATTGTCAAGTTACGCTTTCAGTCAAATGCTTTTCCTTATATTACTCTCAAATGTGACTCACTATACATCCCGTTCTCTCACTTGCTTATAGACAATATTGGCTTATTTAATAAGTGCATATGTGACATACTAATTGATTGTGAAAATTTTAGTTTACCTTGAAAAGCTTCATAGAATACACCGACCTCACCTAACTTTCTTAGTATATTAAGATAAGCATCTTATTGCTTCATATTTACAATTATTACTTAACCTATCAACGGTATAGGTTAAGTAATAATTATAATCTGCAAAAGGCACTCTGATAACCTTTGAGTTTGTCTTAGGAAGAAGTACTGTAACTTACAGTGTGATACTATTTCTGAAAGAGCACTGTGACTGCATGTCCGTTACTGTGTCTGTGTAAAAATAAATGAAGGAACTAGATGCCTCAAAATAAAAACTGGCCGGACTTAATATCACCATGAAAGATGCTGAAGAAGGAGGCTGCCACCCAATAACTGGAGTTCTCAATAAAACATTTACGACAGGAAAACTCCCAGAATTCTGGATTAAGTATAATATTCTTTCATTAATCTAAAGAGGGGACAGACAAAAAGCACTAAGAAACAGACCAGAATCACTGAAAAGTATTTTGTATACAGAGCCGGAGAGTATAATCAGGTTGAGAACAGTGGCGCACCTGCAGTGAACAAACTTTATAACAAGAATAAACTTTATAATAAAAAGGGCAGCATGGGTTGTAAAGGAGAATGTCGTGGCTGACAAACTTCATCAAGTTCTGTGGCAAGATTATAAAAATACGGCAGAAAAAGACAGCTTCGATGGGTGTATTTTCCAAAACTATTATGAAGCACTTGCTAGTGTTCCTCTTGAATGGTGCTGTGAAAAAGGCACTGCCATTGTTTGCCTCTGGAAGAGGCAAGAACTGTGCCATACCGTGTCTGGAGGAGGCACTGGGACTTTTCTACGTTACTGTCTCTGGGATGAGGTACTCTGGTTGCCTTAGTGTTCCTTTCTCTAGACGGAACACTGTGATTTCCTCTGCGTTATTGTCTCTGGATGAGACAATAACACACAGTCTGGATGACTGTCTGGATGAGACAATAACACACAGTCTGGATGACTGTCTGATAAATACAAGTCGTGTCTGAGCTCGTTCTGGTGATGCAGGGAAATTCAGAGTAATCTGTTCATCAAAGATAATTTATTTTGTTAGAGCTGAAATATAGGCAGAGGATTCTTTTATGGGATGAACTCGACAGTTTGGAATATGAGGGAGGAAGGATTTCCTGAAGCACCAGGTAGTTAATATTCCGATTTATTAAACATAAAACTAGAAAATATATATTTAAACACAAGGTAATGGGGATAATTGTCTTTTCCTTTAAGATGTGTCATAAGTACATCTACACAAAGTATCTGTCTCATGCCAAAGAGTCCTAAGTGCTGTAACACAACTTATCTTAACACTGTTAATAGGAAAACTTGAAGCAGCAAAGGCTGCCTGACACCACTGCCGTATGCAAAGGACAATTTGGAGCTCAAAATGATGCTCAGGAAATTATTGCCAGTGTTTACATGTCATTGCCAGTATCTACAAGTCAGACAGTGCATAAGTCTGACATGTAAATACTTTCACAAACACGGACGCGGTCAAGAAGTGGCACTCGGTGGTATACCTTGCACTCAATGGTCGCACCAGAATTGGCAACACTCATTCAGCTCACTGCTGGCTGCACTTTGCACCACGAGATGCGAGTTAAATATACATACACAAATAATTACAGTGTTCATACTCAACATCCACTACATAGTCTCTCTGGCTTGGCGCCTTCTGATAATTACTTACTCCACATTCACACTACACATTCATACATGCACTTCTTCTACTTACTCGATGAATGGGAGTTATCTCCACTACCGTGAGTCATCTCTCATAAGGTGCGTCTGGAGTTTGCACTTGTAGTTCTGGAGAGTGAGAGCACTCCGGAGCTGTAGTGTACACATGTTAAGGCAACCATTGCTACACTCACAATGACGAGATGGACATCAACGCCAGCTGGCTGAACTCACCTTGTATCATTTAAGATGGAAGCCTCCACATAGAGCGCCAAATCAGAATGTAATTAATCATTGACCAATCAATGGTCAATGTAATCATTGACCATTGATTGGTCAATCATAATGTAATCATTGACCCTCCTCACTACCTCGTGAGGAGGGTCAATGGCAATGAGATCCACTCATGATTATACAACATGTATAAACTGCCATCTACTAGTATAACCAAACGTCGTATATCACCATACACAATATCTCAACTGCCAATGCTGTCACTGATCCTTAAATGGCCTACATGAAGTAATTATATCCTTGGACAGGGCCATAACCAGTACACAGGACTGCAGCCAAGGAGTATAAGTGTAGACCACTACACACTCACACTGTATATGCGTGACATTCGTTAGAAGAGGCACTGTGTCTGGCTTCGTATTACTGTCTGCTGAAGAGGCACTGTGTCTGCCTTTGGGTTGTGGAACAGTCGTTGTTGTTCAGTCATATCACTGTGAGAGGCACTGTGATTAGATATGCGATACTTTCTCCTGGCATGAGGCACTCTGGTTGCCTAAGTGTTACTGTCTATACATGAAACACTGAGACTACCAGCGCTTTACTCTCTTGATGAGGCATTTTATGTGTTACTGTCTCTAGGGAGGCGCTATGATTTACTATCCGTTAATACCTCGGTAAGAGGCAATGTGACTGCTTGTGCGTTACTGTCTCTGAAAGACTGCCTTTACTCCTCGTCTGAAGAAAAGCCCCTATGATTGCATGTACATTACTCCTGCTGCAAGTGCCAATGTAACTGGATTTACGTTACTGCCTCTGGATAAGGTACTGTTAGAGTATGTGCGTTTCTATTTCTAATTGAAGGAGCCGAACAGTTCCTGTGACGGCGCTGGAACCAATCGTTTGCCTTTTCATTGAAGACTTTCGGCGCCATGGAGATGGGGGACCTGCTGCATGGGTAACAGCTTCTCCTCCGTATCAACCTACCCTGGTTTTACGCCCTGGAGAGGCCACTCCAGACCGATAATCAGAGTTCAACTCCATAGTCTGCTGAGACTGATGGATGCTTAATAATATTTCCAAATGAAGAACTATGCATTACTGCCGCTAGAGGAGGCACTGTGCCTGTGCGTTAATGTCGCTGGAGGAGGCACTGTGCCTTTACATTACTATCGCTGGAGGAGGCACTGTGACTGTCTGTGCATTACTTTCGCTGGAGGAGGCACTGTGACTGCCTGTGTATTACTGTCACTGGAGGAGGCACTGTGACTGCCGGTGTATTACTGTCACTGGAGGAGGCACTGTGACTGCCTGTGTATTACTGTCACTGGAGGAGGCACTGTGACTGCCGGTGTATTACTGTCACTGGAGGAGGCACTGTGAATGCCTGAACATTACTGTCACTGGAGGAGGCACTGTGACTGCCTGTACATTACTGTCGCTGGAGGAGGCACTGTGACTGTCTGTGCATTACTTTCGCTGGAGGAGGCACTGTGACTGTCTGTGCATTACTTTCGCTGGAGGAGGCACTGTGACTGTCTGTGTATTACTTTCGCTGGAGGAGGCACTGTGACTGTCTGTGCATTACTTTCGCTGGAGGAGGCACTGTGACTGCCTGTGTATTACTATCACTGGAGGAGGCACTGTGACTGCCGGTGTATTACTGTCACTGGAGGAGGCACTGTGAATGCCTGAACATTACTGTCACTGGAGGAGGCACTGTGACTGCCTGTACATTACTGTCGCTGGAGGAGGCACTGTGACTGTCTGTGCATTACTTTCGCTGGAGGAGGCACTGTGACTGTCTGTGCATTACTTTCGCTGGAGGAGGCACTGTGACTGTCTGTGTATTACTTTCGCTGGAGGAGGCACTGTGACTGTCTGTGCATTACTTTCGCTGGAGGAGGCACTGTGACTGCCTGTGTATTACTATCACTGGAGGAGGCACTGTGACTGCCGGTGTATTACTGTCACTGGAGGAGGCACTGTGACTGTCTGTGCATTACTTTCGCTGGAGGAGGCACTGTGACTGCCTGTGTATTACTGTCACTGGAGGAGGCACTGTGAATGCCGGTGTATTACTGTCACTGGAGGAGGCACTGTGACTGCCGGTGTATTACTGTCGCTGGAGGAGGCACTGTGAATGCCTGAACATTACTGTCACTGGAGGAGGCACTGTGACTGCCTGTACATTATTGTCGCTGGAGGAGGCACTGTGACTGTCTGTGCATTACTTTCGCTGGAGGAGGCACTGTGACTGCCTGTACATTACCGTCGCTGGAGGAGGCACTGTGACTTCCTGTACATTACCGTCGCTGGAGGAGGCACTGTGACTGCCTGTACATTACCGTCGCTGGAGGAGGCACTGTGACTGCCTGTACATTACCGTCGCTGGAGGAGGCACTGTGACTGCCTGTACATTACTGTCACTGGAGGAGGCACTGTGACTGCCTGTACATTACCGTCGCTGGAGGAGGCACTGTGACTGCCTGTACATTACCGTCGCTGGAGGAGGCACTGTGACTGTCTGTACATTACTGTCACTGGAGGAGGCACTGTGACTGCCTGTACATTACCGTCGCTGGAGGAGGCACTGTGACTGCCTGTACATTACTTTCATTGGAGGAGGCACTGTGACTGCCTGTACATTACCGTCGCTGGAGGAGGCACTGTGACTGCCTGTACATTACCGTCGCTGGAGGAGGCACTGTGACTGCCTGTACATTACCGTCGCTGGAGGAGGCACTGTGACTGCCTGTACATTACTTTCATTGGAGGAGGCACTGTGACTGCCTGTACATTACCGTCGCTGGAGGAGGCACTGTGACTGCCTGTACATTACCGTCGCTGGAGGAGGCACTGTGACTGCCTGTACATTACCGTCGCTGGAGGAGGCACTGTGACTGCCAGTGCATTACCGTCAATGGAGGAGGCACTGTGACTGCCTTTGTATTACTGACACTGGAGGAGGCACTGTGACTGCCTGTACATTACCGTCACTGGAGGAGGCACTGTGACTGCCTGTACATTACTGTCGCTGGAGGAGGCACTGTGACTGTCTGTGCATTACTTTCGCTGGAGGAGGCACTGTGACTGCCTGTACATTACCGTCGCTGGAGGAGGCACTGTGACTTCCTGTACATTACCGTCGCTGGAGGAGGCACTGTGACTGCCTGTACATTACCGTCGCTGGAGGAGGCACTGTGACTGCCTGTACATTACCGTCGCTGGAGGAGGCACTGTGACTGCCTGTACATTACTGTCACTGGAGGAGGCATTGTGACTGCCTGTACATTACCGTCGCTGGAGGAGGCACTGTGACTGCCTGTACATTACTTTCATTGGAGGAGGCACTGTGACTGCCTGTACATTACCGTCGCTGGAGGAGGCACTGTGACTGCCTGTACATTACCGTCGCTGGAGGAGGCACTGTGACTGCCTGTACATTACCGTCGCTGGAGGAGGCACTGTGACTGCCTGTACATTACTTTCATTGGAGGAGGCACTGTGACTGCCTGTACATTACCGTCGCTGGAGGAGGCACTGTGACTGCCTGTACATTACCGTCGCTGGAGGAGGCACTGTGACTGCCTGTACATTACCGTCGCTGGAGGAGGCACTGTGACTGCCAGTGCATTACCGTCAATGGAGGAGGCACTGTGACTGCCTTTGTATTACTGACACTGGAGGAGGCACTGTGACTGCCTGTACATTACCGTCACTGGAGGAGGCACTCTGACTGCCTGTACATTACCGTCGCTGGAGGAGGCACTGTGACTGCCAGTGCATTACCGTCGCTGGAGGAGGCACTGTGACTGCCTGTACATTACCGTCGCTGGAGGAGGCACTGTGACTGCCAGTGCATTACCGTCGCTGGAGGAGGCACTGTGACTGCCTGTACATTACCGTCGCTGGAGGAGGCACTGTGACTGCCAGTGCATTACCGTCGCTGGAGGAGGCACTGTGACTGCCTGTACATTACCGTCGCTGGAGGAGGCACTGTGACTGCCAGTGCATTACCGTCGCTGGAGGAGGCACTGTGACTGCCTGTACATTACCGTCGCTGGAGGAGGCACTGTGACTGCCTATGCATTACCGTCACTGGAGGAGGCACTGTGACTGCCTGTACATTACCGTCGCTGGAGGAGGCACTGTGACTGCCTATGCATTACCGTCGCTGGAGGAGGCACTGTGACTGCCTGTACATTACCGTCGCTGGAGGAGGCACTGTGACTGCCTGTACATTACCGTCGCTGGAGGAGGAACTGTGACTGCCTGTACATTGCGCCTGCAGTAGGTCTCCATATTCCTCTTCAAGTTTTTTGTCGCCTCCCTCCCCGCCTCTCTCTCTCTCCACCTCTCTCTAGGCTTCTCTCTCCCCGCCTTCCTCCAATGCCTTTTGTCTGTTCCCTTTACGCCTTCGTCCACTCTAGTAGTGTAATGTGGGACGAAATGGCTCTATTTTCAGTTTTTTAACATTACCTTTCTGTCCACTTTTTTTTCCCATCCACTTCGGTGACAACTCCCTTCCATCGGACTTTTTTCCTGTCAACCTCGGTGACAGCACCCTTCCATCTCCTAATATTTTTCATTCACTTAAGGCTCTTTTCTGGCCCCCATTTTTTATTCAGTAAATTTCGACTGCACTCTTCTGGCCCCCAACCCCATAAATTTCATGTGGATCTCAACGGCTGCCTTCCGTCAGCAATAATTCCCGATGACGTGAACAAATCAGTTTTAGTCCTCCCAATGAACTCCAATCAGTTAATTTTCAATCATTTTATATTTAATCCTATTTTCAGTGATATATTATTTCGCTTTATTTTCAATGACTGCATATTTATTCCCATTTTCAAAGGATGTTTGTTCCTGCCAAATAGATTACTTATGTAGTATAAAAATGAATGAAGGCCAATTGCTCCATGTGGAGGGAGCAATTGGCTTTACACTACTACTACCATCAGTTTCACTTTACACTCCAACCTTCCGTCTCACTTTACACTACTACCCATCAGTCTCACTTTACACTACTACTACCTTCAGTCTCACTTTACACTACTATCTTCAGTCTCACTTTACACAACTTCCTTCAGTCTCACTTTACACTACTACCTTCAGTCTCACTTTACACTACTACCTTCAGTCTCACTTTACACTACTACCATCAGTCTCACTTTACACTACTACCTTCAGTCTCACTTTACACTACTACCTTCAGTCTCACTTTACACTACTACCTTCAGTCTCACTTTACACTACTACCTTCAGTCTCACTTCACACTACTACCTGCAGTCTCACTTTACACTACTACCATCAGTCTCACTTTACACTACTACTACCTTCAGTCTCACTTTACACTACTACCTTCAGTCTCACTTTACACTACTACCTTCAGTCTCACTTTACATTACCACCTTCAGTCTCACTTTACACTACTACCCTCCCTCCTCCCCCCATATCTATACTCAGAGACCCCTCCCCCTTGCCAACCTCACCTCCCAACCCTATCCCTCAATGAATCCCTACCCCATCCATCCAAGGCACCCCCACCCACCCCCCTACCTCCCCATCTCCCTAACTAATTCTTCCCAGACTCCCAACCCCATCCCTCCCCGCCACCCTCATCCCCTCCCTCTTGCAACCACATTTCCCACTCTCCCTACCCCTACCCCCCTCCCATCCCCACCCCCCACCATAACCAATCAGGCTGCTCCAATGCACCACTACCGGAGAGGTATTGGATAACTTGGATAGTTCACGACACTCATAAATCCTAATGAAGGAACTTTCTCTCCAGCACTTCCTCTCACCTCTCTACCAACACCCTGTGTTAGCACTCCTTCCACCACCTCCCCAGACACCTCTTCTCACCCCCCCCCCACTCACTCCCCTCCTCTCCCCTAATGGTTTCCCATTTATTGTGTGTTCTTATTGTATGTGTGTGTGTGTGTGTGTGTGTGTGTGTGTGTGTGTGTGTACTCACCTAGTTGTGTTTGCGGGGGTTGAGCACTGGCTCTTTGGTCCTGCCTCTCAACCGTTAATCAACAGGTGTACAGATTCCTGAGCCTATTGGGCTCTATCATATCTACACTTAAACTGTGTATGGAGTCAGCCTCCAAAACTTCACTTCCTAATGCATTCCAGTTGTCAACCACTCTGACACTAAAAAAGTTCTTTCTAATATCTCTGTGGCTCATTTGGGCACTCAGTTTCCACCTGTGTCCCCTAGCCTGTTTTTATCTACCCTATGAATGCACTTCAGAATCTTGAATGTGGTTATCATGTCCCCCCTAACTCCTCTGCCTTCCTGCGAAGTGAGGTTTAATTCCCGTAGTCTCTCCTCGTAGCTCATACCTCTCAGCTCAGGTACTAGTCTGGTGGCAAACCTTTGAACCTTTTCCAGTTTAGTCTTATCCTTGACTAGATATGGACTCCATGCTGGGGCTGCATACTCCAGGATTGGCCTGACATATGTGGTATACAAAGTTCTGAATGATTCTTTACACAAGTTTCTGAATGCCATTCGTATGTTGGCCAGCCTGGCATGTGCCGCTGATGTTATCCTCTTGATATGGGCTGCAGGAGACAGGTCTGGCGTGATATCAAAAGATAAGTCTTTTTCTTTCTCTGATTCCTGAAGAATTTCCTCTCCCAGAAGATACCTTGTATCTGGCCTCCTGCTCCCTACACCTATCTTCATTACATTACATTTGGTTGTGTTAAACTCTAACAACCATTTGTTCGACCATTCCTTCAGCTTGTCTAGGTCTTCTTGAAGCCTCAAACAGTCCTCTTCTGTTTTAATCCTTCTTATAATTTTGGCGTCGTCAGCAAACATTCAGAGAAATGAATCGATACCCTCCAGGAGATCATTTACATATATCAGAAACAAGATAGGACCGAGTACAGAGCCCTATGGGACTCCACTGGTGACTTCACGCCAATCGGAGGTCTCACCCCTCACCGTAACTCTCTGCTTCCTATTGCTTAGGTACTTCCTTATCCACTGGAGCACCTTACCAGCTACACCTGCCTGTCTCTCCAGCTTATGTACCAGCCTCTTATGCAGTACTGTGTCAAAGGCTTTCCGACAACCCAAGAAAATGCAGTCCACCCAGCCCTCTCTTTCTTGCTTAATCTTTGTCACCTGATCATAGAATTCTATCAAGCTTGTAAGGCAAGATTTACCCGCCCTGAACCCATGTTGGCGATTTGTCACGAAGTCCCTTCTCTCCAGATGTGTTACCAGGTTTTTTCTCACGATCTTCTCCATCACCTTGCATGGTATACAAGTCAAGAACACTGGCCTGTAGTTCAGTGCCTCTTGCCTGTCACCCTTTTTGTATATTGGGACCACATTCACCGTCTTCCATATTTCTGGTAAGTCTCCCGTCTCCAGTGATTTAATATACACTATGGAGAGTGGCAAGCAAAGTGCCTCTGCACACTCTTTCAGTATCCGTGGTGAGATCTCATCTGGACCAACAGCCTTTCTAACATCCAGATCCAGCAGGTGTCTCTTGACCTCCTCTCTCGTAATTTCGAACTCTTCCAAGGCCGCCTGGTTTACCTCCCTTTCTCCTAGCACAGTGATCTCACTTATTTCTATTGTGAAGACCTCCTGGAACCTCTTGTTGAGTTCTTCACACAGCTCTTTGTCATTCTCTGTATACCTGTCCTCGCCTGTTCTAAGTTTCAATACCTGTTCTTTTACTGTTGTTTTCCTTCTGATGTGACTGTGGAGTAGCTATGGTTCGGTCTTGGCTTTGTTTGCTATATCATTTTCAAAGCTTTTCTCTGCTTCTCTTCTCACCCTGACGTACTCATTCCTGGTTCTCTGGTATCTCTCTCTGCTTTCTGGTGTTCTGTTATTCCGGAAGTTCCTCCACACCCTTTTGTTCAGCTTCTTCGCTTCCATACAAGCCCTATTATACCATGGATTTTTCTGTTGCTTCTCGGATTTTTCCCTTTGGGCCGGGATGAACCTGTGTACTGCCTCCTGACACTTTTGGGTAACATAGTCCATCATACCCTGTTCAGACTTATCTCTGAGGTCTGTGTCGCTAGGTATTTCACTTAGGAAACTTCTCATCTGTTCATAATTCTACTTTCGGTATGCCAGCCTTTTGATTCCTAGTTCTTTTTGGGGGGAGATAATTCCTAGCTCTACCATGTACTCAAAGTTCAATACACTGTGGTCACTCATTCCCAAGGGCGCTTCCATCTTAATTTCCCCTATATCCCACTCATTTAGGGTAAATATCAAATCAAGTATTGCTGGTTCATCTTCTCTCATTCTTGTTGGTTCTTTGATGTGCTGGCTTAGAAAGTTTCTTGTTGCCACGTCCAGCAGCTTAGCTCTCCATGTTTCTGGTCCTCCATGCGGGTCTCTGTTCTCCCAATTTATCTTCCCATGTTTGAAGTCTCCCATAATTAGTAGTCCAGATCCATTCCTGCTAGCAACAGAAGCTGCTCTTTCTATTATGTTAATGGTGGCCATGTTGTTTCTATCATATTCCTGTCTAGGTCTTCTGTCATTTGGCGGTGGATTATATATGACTACGACTATAATTTTTTTCCCTCCATTTGTTATGGTACCTGCTATGTAGTCACTGAAACCTTCACAGCCCTGAATAACCATCTCCTCAAAATCCCAGCCTTTTCTTCCCAGCAGAGCTACACCACCACCACCTCTTCCTTCCCTCTCTTTCCTCATAACATAATAGTCTTGTGGGAACACTGCGTTTGTTATCGTTTTCGTTAGCTTTGTTTCTGTGAGGGCTATTATGTCTAGGTTTTCTTCTAGTACCCGTTCTTCAAGCTCATTTGTTTTTTTGTAATTCCATCTATGTTAGTGTACATTGCTTTGAGGCTCACTCTCTTCTGTCCCTTCTCAAATCGCCTCCTTGGTGAGTGTTCAGCTGGTGGGGGAAGCTGTTCCATGGGTGTGAGGACCTGTGAGGTGGATAACAGGGTCTCAGAGGATACTGGGATGAGGGGTGGGAGATCCAGTGAAGGGGGAGGGACAGGGAGGGTATGGGGTGAAAGGGGAGGGAGGACAGGAAGGAAAGGGGGGGGAGGGAGGACTCGGCAGGAGGAGGGGAGGGGTAGAAGGGTAGGGATTGGGTGTGGGGGGAGGGAGATTTGGCTGAACATTTGAGTGGGGGCAGGGAGGGTTTGGGGTAGGGGGGGTTTATATGCAGAGGAGGGTGGCGGGGTTGTCCTCCCTTCTGGTGTTACTGGGTAGCTGGTTGTGGGTTCCCCCCTCACCTCTGGGGGTGTTGTGTTGGGAGCTGTGACTTCCTAGTTTTCCCCCCTCACCCTGCGCCTCTTCCTTGCTTCTACTGCCACGGCTCTCTCCTCCCTTGTCATGTCTCTCTGGAGGAATACATTTTTTTAATTTTCCCACGTTTTTCAGGGAGCTCTTCCTTGATAGGATCTTCT